>NC_044334.1:32804509-32981103 GCF_007399415.2 Gopherus evgoodei
TTCTCAGCACCTGGCCCCAGAGCTCTTCCCGCCAACCAGAGACTGCACTTTCTGGGCCTGCTCCTGCAGATGTGGGCTTCTATCCTGCTTCCTAAGGACTCAGCAGGAGAAAGGGGCCTTTCCAGGAAATTGCTACGGCTTCTGGGAATCCACGTGTGGCTCTGGACACGCCCAGGATGCATTTGGTTACTGGCCTGCACAGCAGCTTAAAAACCAGATGCTAAAACTAGGCCTCAAACACTGAACCCCCCCTTAGTTAAAAGCCTCATGTTCTTCCCACCAGAGGCTTCCTCTCGCAGGACTCTCTTTCCTCCTCCATCAACTATAATCCTGATCTGCAGCGTCCGTGGGGCCTGCCCTGAGTCCCAGCATCCCCCTACTTTGTCTTTGTTCCTTGCAGGCTGCAAAAATGACAGGGGAGGCCACCCCTCCCTTCACTTGGTGCTCCCACTCATATCGGCCAGCTGGAGTCTCATCTCCTGGAACTCAGCCAGCTGTCACTTGATCCGGTCGTACAGTCACACGCTGACTGGCTCCCCAGCCTGGATAGTCTTGTGGAAATCCCACAGACGACGCTGCAGGACTTGGCACCGTTGGTTTCTTTAATGTTGCAGTGTTTCCCTGGCTGCCGGAACAAAGCTGCCAACTCCTCCCTCACCGACTCCTACCAATCCCCCTGGTTACCATAGGATCCTCTGATGCTTTTCCGTTCTGCCAACACCACCAGGCCTTGCCCCCCCCGCTCCTTTATCTTGCAAGCAAGCTGTGGATGTTCAGCTTCCAATATCCTCTGTCATGGGTCAGGGAATTGCCCACATTTAGCACACGGTGAGAGCTGCGGGATCTGAACAGTCCATAGGCACTACCCTGCACTGGGCTGTCGACATGCTCTCCTTCATGCAAATCCAGTTACTGCGACTCCTGGTCTGTCCCCGCAGAAAGGTGTATCCCCTCTGTGGCTGGTGTGAGCTCGGGTCAGAGGAATAGGAGGCTACCACCCGCCCTCCACTAGTTCTGCTACGGAGATACAAGTCCTCTAAGCCGACCTCGCTACAGACCTGTGCAAGGTAGTGCTCATTGTAAAAACGTTTTCTCTGATGGTTGAGAAAACGGGACCAGTGGGTCTCAGGCCGGCTGACACAATTAAAATCTCCTCCAACACCAAACACTGTGCGGTCCAGAGGAAAGGAGCCAGTTCCTACCATAGATCTTTCCTTTCACACATTAACATCAAGTGCCTCCTCTTGGGCCTCTGAATCCCTGCCACATTCCACATGCCAGATGCCCCTTCCCAGTACTGTCGTCACTCAGCTTTGCAGAGGAGCTTTCCTCCCAAGTCTCTGCCTCCTCTGGCACCATCTCCGAGGGCCGTCCTGCCTCACTCTGTTCCCGCCATTTTGGGTAGACAAATAAGTCATGTGGGAAAGACAGCTCCCATCTCTCATCGTTATAGGTCAGGTGGGCCAACTAGGGGAAGAAGCCCATGCTCTCTGTTGTCCTGCTGGGGAGTTCAAAATCAGGTACTTGCCTCAGGTAAAGGTGCTGCTGCCTTCCCAGAAAACAAGCCCTGTCAGCACAAAAAAGGACAAAATGGCCTGCTAAAGCCCAGGATTGAACCAGGGAATCTTTAAATCTACTGTCTAACACGCTCCCAAGTGAGCTACTTTAGCAGCTGTGTGGTAGTATATTGGCCTGCTGCTTCTCTGTCTGGGATGTTCTTGCAGCAGTTGCACACAAAAAGGATGTCATTGTGAGCAGCCCATGAAGACAAGACATGCTTTTGCCTGCCTTGCTCAGCTTGACTTGCTGCCTCACTCTGTTCCTGCCCGAGTGCCCAGGTTCACCTAGCAATGGAAGGGAACTGGGGGGCCAGTGGTGTGGGGAGGAAGTTGAGCTGGACCCTGAGCTAGACTAGACCCTGGCCACCACTTGCCGCCCTACCCTGTTGTCCTGGCTTCCCTCACTAGGTGTCGTTTTGAGAGGGAAGTAGGGCTTCTACCTTCCCTCCCCAATTATCACACCGCAGAGGAGTGCGAACAGGAAAACAAATGGCTGCTCCACACCCCCACTGGAGAAACCCGACGCCCTTAGCTGTGGTGAGTAAGAAGTGTCTGTTGGCTGGCAGGGCCTGTCCCGAGGAGCTGGAACAGCAGCTGACACCTCCCCCTCGGCTCCAGGCTGTGGGAAATGCTCATTGCCTGGCTGCGTGGGCGGATGCTGCTCCGTGCTCTGGAGAGCGTCTGTATTGCTCTGTCAACCCCATGTCTTCACTGAGCCAGTCTGGTAAGGTCCCAGGTGCCCCCTCCGGCCTGGCAGCTGAGAGTCTGTGCAGACATCAACCCCCCTGCCAGCCCCACAGGCAGCAGCAGCGCCAGCCCCCCAGCACCACAGGGGCACTCAATGCACTTCCTGTGGGGAAATGGCTCCTTGGCGTCCAGCTGCTAGAGTGAGAGCCAGGAGAGAGCAGTGTCTGGCTCACCTTGGGGGAGAGAAGAGACCTGATGGGTGCGGATCTCCCTCTGTCTCCCCCGCAATGCTGGTCAGTTGTATTGTCACTGTCATAGCTTCCCTTCAGGGCCAGCCCTAGAGGGGTTTGGGGTCCAGAAGAAATCCCCCCTTCCCACCCCAGGCCCTGCCCCCACTCCACCCAAGCCCCCACCCCCTCCCCTCTCTGCCCTTCCTGCACCTTCCTGCCCCATTCCTTTCCCTCTCCCTGCTCCTCCCCTTCGCCCCTCCAGCACCCCACTGAAAAGCTGAACACCTTTTTTTTTCTGTTGGTTCTGCAGCCCCCATGGAGTCACCGACTTAGCTCCTTTTACACGCTAGAGAGAGGAGCAGAACCAGGGCTATGGCTGATCTATGGGGCACCAGGTGAGTGGCAGAGGCATCAGGTGCTGAGAGTTTGCCTGACCCCTCAGGGACACAGTGTGAGGTGGTGTCCTAGGCATCTCTATGAAAGGAGCAGAACAGGATTTACTTGGGGTGGGGAGAGAATTGAGAGTGTCTCAGGGGGTTGTATAGAGATATTGCCCAGGTGAGAGACTGGCTAAAACACAAGCCTTGCTGTGAGCAGGATTCAAACCTGTGTAGGGGAACCCTATTGGATTTCAACTCCAACATCTTAACCACTTGGCCATCACCAATGTGAGCACAAGATTGCCCCAATGCCAGAGAAACTGGTAAAGAATCACAATGTCCAGGCTTGAAGTCATCTGAACTACAGAATTCCCACTGCAAACCTGGCTCCCAAAGCACAGGGGGGATTTGGGGTTTGTTCTCTTTGCTTAGCCATGTGAGTCGCACAGACAGCGCGTTTAAAAGACTCCCCTCCCACAGAGTGGGAATGGGAAATGATTCTGAACTTGAAGCCTGATGTAGGGTGACCAGACATCCCGATTTTATCAGGACTCTTCCGATATTTGCTTGTTTGTCCCAGGTCCCGACTGATGTTTGGTCGGGACACTGGACAAAAATAATTTTGCCCTCTGCTCCGGCACACAGGCAGAGTCCAGAGGGACACTTTCCCCCCCCCGACTCTGTCCCCTCCTTCCCTCATTGGATCCCTCTCCAATTCCCGGCCCTGGCCCTGCCCCCAGCCCCACCCCCTCACTGCCCCCATTGGATCCTTCCCCAAATCCTCGCCCTGGCCCCGCTTCTTCGCCAAGCAAGTGGCATTCCTCCTCCCTCCCAGGTTTGCACATGGGTCATGGCCATGGCTGGGAGCGCAGCACGGAGGCTGCTCCAGCCCTGGAGCCTGCAGGGCAGGGCAGTGGGGCTGGGGACAGTGCGGAGCAGGCAGGGCCCAGGTGGGCAGGAGGCGGAGACACACATGGGGTGGACATGCTCCTGCTGGGAGGTGCTGGGCCTAGCTGCCTGGTTCGCCCCTTGCCCGGGAGCTGCAGGAGGCACCTGGAGCGCGACTCGGCTGCAGAGCTTGGAGCCCAGGCTGGGCCCAGGAGCGAAGGGATGGGGGATCTAGGGGTGTATTGGGGGTTGGAGCCGAGAGTTGGGTGGAGATGGGGCTGTGCCACTGCCACTTGGTGGCGGGGGGGCCCTCTGGCTTTTTTTTTTGCTCCGCCCCCCGCATCCTGATATTTCATCTTTGACATCTGGTCCCCCTGGCCTGACGTGAATGAGGATGTCTGGACCAAGGGGCCAGGGATTGGCCTTTGCTAGCGAAACCACTGTCAAGTTTTAGCCAATTAGGACAAGGCAGCAAATAAGAACAACCTCAGGTCTCAGTAACTGCTACAGGTTGCAAAGTCCTACAGGGAGCTGTTTCTGGCACTACACCTGTGCAGCTCTGCTCCCCGGCTCTTCTCAGGCTCCGCTCTCTCCTTAGCTCTGCCCCACTGTCACCCATTGTCCCTGGGGACTGTCAGTTTCCGGGTCCTGATTTCCCATTGGCCCTTCCTCCTTCTATTGATTCTGGGAACTAGCCAACCCCCGCTCCCACACACTAAGTTTTAGTAAAGGGCCAATAGCCCCCTTACACAAGCCAGCCCCATGAGGGTCACTGATGGCCAGAAAAGACAGCATGAGCTGGTCCCATGGTGTAATAGGCAGCACTCAGGACTCTGAATCTTGCAATCTGAGTTCAAATCTCAGTGGGACCTTGTGGTAAAGCTCTAGAACTCAAAGTGTTCAATTTCTCTATCTCCAGTTGTGCAAGAGCCAGTCTTTCCCCATCCTGTTGAGTGACTCACACCTCCTAGAGCCAGGTCTTTGGCTGGGATGGACTCAATGGGTTAGGGCTCCAGAACTTGCTACCCTGATGGTTGGAATTTTTGCTGCTTCACCTGATGCCCACAAGTCTGGCCCTTGCGCTTCCTGCTACACTTTTTCCTTGGGCCCACATGGCACTTGAAGAAAGGAGTGCCAGGGCTGGGATTAATAGTCAGGGCTTGGCAGGAGGGAAGAAGATTCCCAGGCTGGAGCCCCACACACTTTCCCTCCTGCTCTGGGCACCTAGAGCGGAGGCAGCCCAGCTCTGTCCGCTGGATACCTCGGCAGAGTAGGTGAGTTCATGTAAATACAGTCTGGTCCCAAAGCCTCCTCCCAACCCTGGTCATCACTAGCTGTCAGGGGAGAGCTCATTCACACCTCGCTTACAAATCATCATTTGAAATTCTGAGGTTGGCCAACACTGCCGAAGCCAATGCACCGACATTGTCAGCAAACACAACAGCTGGGTGAGGAAACCCGGCTTTGTCCAGACTTTCCAAACCTATTTTACTTTCTCAGGTACAAGTAGTTTTCATACGTTGTATCTGCTTTTAAAGTGTGTGTTAACGTTTCAATTTCCATTCAAATTTGCAACCGATGACAACATTGGCAGCGCTGCATGTAACTACCTGACCACTGAGGTGTTGGGGAAATTCGGGGGAGGGGGTGCACAGCTCCCTGGCTGGGGGGCGTATAGGGAATGCCCGGTGTCACTGAACTGAGTCTCCTACTGCAGCACCTCAGTAGGTTACATCAGAGAGGAGCTGCAGTGTCTAGGCAGTGGGATGCCTGTGCCTTTAAGAGCCCAGCCCTGGGAAGCCCATGCTGAGAGGTGCTGCCTGTGGGAAAAGAAATAAAAAAGCCCTCTGCTCCCCCCACCCATGTTTGCAAACACTGGAGTCTCAGCCCCCCGGGTTAACTGTTACCCCTCTGCCCCTGCCTGTGCTGGGGTTTAACCCTCTGGCAGGGCCTCCCTCTGGGCTTAAGTCCGGCTCCTTCCCTCCTCCCTGACTTTGCCCTTTAGCTCCTCTCCTACCTCTGCCTCCAGCTGCTTGATCCCCGCAACCAGTCAATTTCCACCCCCTGCTCAGACCCTGGCCCCCACTCCTCTGATTTGCCCTCCTTTGCCCCTCTTTAATCCCTGTAAAAAGTAGGGGGGTCTGGGTCCCATTCTCGGGGAGTGGGAGGGGCTGGGCACCTGGCCCCTGCCTGCCCAATGCTCAAAGCACTCCACGATCTTGCAGATGTTTGCTGAGTGATTCAGGGTCACCTGCAGGGAGAGAGAGACGTGGTTAGGAGGTGATGCAGCCAAGGATGCCTCACCCAACACTGAGATGCAGCCACCTCTGGGGTGGGTTGCACAAGTCAGCAAATGAATTTGGAACAGGTAATGCACTGAAAGAACCAAGGCAGCTGCAGGAGGTGGAGAAAATCAAAAAAAGCAGGAGTCCTGGATCCCAGCCCTGCCTCTCCCTCACTCTACCCACTAACCCCCCTCCCCTCCCAGAGTTGCAGGGAGAACCCAGAAGTCCTAGTCTCCAGCCTTGCCCACCCCCATATTCCATCCAACAGCTGCTCCCCCAATTGCAGGGCAGTGCCACGGGGCACACCAGGGCCTGCTTGTTTGCACAGGATGGGCAACACCAGTGCCCTGGGGGAGAGATGATGCTGAGGGAGAAGCAGGCAGCAGACAGCTCCCATGACAGAGAAAGAAGTGCTGGGGGGGCCATGCTGCAAGGACTGAGGGGAGTTGGCAGGGAATGGGAGGATCTCCCCTCACAGCAGGTGCATCTGTCTCCCTCCCAATTCCTCCCCAGCCCTACCCCGGCCCTGGCTAATCCTGGCCCAACTACCAGGGTTAAATTTGGCCTGGATTCCCCAGCTGCTGGGGGTGGGGCGTGGGGCTGGGGAGCATGAGCCTCTACTCCCCCTTCCCCCGACACAGTTGCATGGGAACTGACCAAAGGAGCCTGCAGCACTGCTGCCTAGAGGAAACTAAGGCACCAGCAGTGACAGATACATCACGGCTCTCCTCATCCTCATCCTCTTTTCCATATACAACCCGGGGCGCGGGGGATGAACTCAGGGCAGTTGCATAGTCAATCTGTGGAACTCCTTGCAAGAGGATGTTGTGAAGGCCAAGACTATAACAGGGTTCAAAAAAGAACTGGATAAATTAACAGAGGAGAGGGCCATCAAGGGCTATTAGCCAGGGTGTCTCCAGCCTCTGTTTGCCAGAAGCTGGGCATGGGCAAGAGGGGATGGATCACTTGATGATTCCCTGCTCTGTTCATTCCCTCTGGGGCACCTGGCACTGGCCACTGTCAGAAGACAGGAGGATACTGGGCTAGATGGACTTTGCGTCTGAACCAGTCTGGCCGCTCTTATGTCTCCCTTGGCGCAGCAGTGACACCCAGTGGGCAGTTAGAGTAATGCACAGAAGGTGTTTTGCTTGGCGCAGCAGTGACACCCAGTGGCCAATCAGGGTAACACACAGAGTATATTTCCCTTGGAGCAGCAGTGACACCTCGTGGTCATTCAAGGTAATGCACAGAAGGTGTTTCCCTTGATACAGCAGCGGCACCCAGTGGCCAGGTGGCGTAATGCACAGCGTGTGTCTGCCCTCTAGGAGCAGTGACACCCACGGACCAGTCACGGCAATGCAGAGTGTGTTTCCCACCAGTCTGGGTAAGGCACAGAGCGTGTTTCCCATGGAGCAGCAGTGACACCCAGTGACCAGCAGGGGTGGCATCAGCGTCTTCCCATTTGGTGGGGGACTGAGGTGGGCTAGCCAAAAAAATTGGGGGGCTGTGCCCCCCATCACCTGGCCCCACCCTTCACAGGGGCCATGCCTCCCATGCCTCTACTCCTTCTCATTTAAAGGCCAGGCTCATCTCTTCTCCCGCTGGCTAGGGTTTAGACCAATATAACCTTTATTAAAATGAAATCGTAAACTGGGTTTACTTTAAATAATCTAAATCTGTCCAAATTGTAGTATTAAATCCAAAGTTCTCTTAAAGATCCCATCAGAAACCAAAACCTAAATGAAAAATTGAAAACAAAAACAATGCTTAATTTAAACCCAAACATGAAGAAAAACGTTGTTTTGAAAAATAAAAACTAACAAATGCTGTAAATTAATAATTTCAACATTTTATCAATAAGGTGTGCTACAGCAGGATGATAAAATAACATAAAATAAATAAGCCTGACCACTAAAACCTCCTATAAAGGAATTCAATCCTTGAATACTGGCCAAATCTGTATAAAATATGCAGAACAATGTCAAAACTGGTGTTGCATGTCAGCCATTCGAATCCAGCAAATGTCAATTAAAAGCTCAATTCCAAATAAAAAACAAAACAAAACGGTAGTAAGTGAAGGCCCTAATAAAGGCCCAGTATGAGACCTGAACTAAAGTAATGGACAAGACTTAGCTAAAAAGCAAAGTCAAGCTGTGAGCTGAAGGCCGGCTCGGTTCACAGATGTTGGCAAGGAAAGGGCTGATGTTGCATAAACAGATATTCACCTAGCATACCGAAGTATAAACACGGTACCAGAACACCTTATACTGGAACATTCCACAGATAAGAAAGAACAGGCCGACCCATCCCAATGACAGGGGCAAAAGGGTAATATGATGGATAGAGTTGTTTTGATCGAACCAACATGTACAAGGTGAGAGGCGGCACCTTACTACGTAAAGGGGTTGCACCTTACTACGTAAAGGGGTTGCACCTCAATACGTCAGGAGTGATCTGTAACTTGTTTGTACCTGTGTATAAGAATACATTCCTGGGGCAATGTCTTTGTCTGGCCGAGGGGACAGTGGAAAGTCCCGCCACTGACTGAGCTGAGTCCATTGACCGTGGGTACATATTCGTAGTATGCCCTGAGTTAGGCTAAGAAACCTACAGGGAACTATTATTGTATCCAATATGGCAATAAACCTGGCTGATGTGCCTTCGTACCTTACTAGACTCTGTGGTCATTGGGGGTTCTCTTCGGGTCTGCTGTGTCAGCTATCTGCGCAGAGCTGGGGCAGCACACAGAGGGAACACGCACGCAGCCGAGTGATACCAACAAGGAGAGAGCAGAGCAGAGCACCACACCGGTAGCGTCTTACAACACCTCTGACAACACTGGTGACCCCGACCGCTGATCTAGTGAGTAAGCGAGCTGTCCGCTGTAAGAATTGCAATCTAACATGGCAGAAAACCTCGAGCTAGGGAACCCCCTGATCCCCTCCCTTTTGACCCCCACGGAGTTTGATAACTCCTGGATCCTGCTGGATTGCCAGTAAGGGGGGTCCATATGAATTTAAAAAAGAGAGTGGGGAAACATGGACTGGCATATGTAAAGCAATGGTAGAAACTGAGGCTCTAAAAAATAGTAATAAGAGTAAAACAAGAATCTTACAACTCATGTCTATGGCAGTGAGATGGCTTAAACAGCATGCTGGCATGCTGGCCAAACAGGTGATGGAAAAAACAAAGGAGGTAGAAGAAGCAACTCAGGCAGTAGAAGAGGCAACCTGGGCAACTGAGCACTGGAAAGCCCAAAATCTCTTAGCAGGACAACAGGCAGTCCAGACTCATGATATACTCGAGCAGGTAAAGCAGGAAAATAAAAAATTGGAAACAGCTGTAGAAAACCTGCAGAAGCAAAAAGTGCGGTCCCCTGGTGTCCAATGTACAACAGGTGCTGTTACGGTGCCTGAGGAATGGGGACAGAAATGGAAACAGGTGGCTCTTGCCAAATTAAAAGATGGAACATGGAACAGTTGGGACGGACGTTGCAATGGAGACATGTGGAATGACTCTGTTGAAACATCCTGTCATAACCCATGGGCAGAGGCTACCGCACCGCAACCACCACCTTATGATGCAAGTCAGGTTCTGGGTAAACCCTCCCCAAAACCTAGATCAATTCCAGTAAAAACAGGAGAAATGGGTGAAATGGAGACAGAAAGCTCCACTGAAAATCCTATTCCCCACCTCACCCTCGATGCTACCCCACGTACCTATACCTCCCCTCACTTACAGTTATGGGATGAAGTGGAAACTGTAACAAAACATTTAACTGATAGTTTAAAAAAACCATGGCCCCGCCATAACTATGCAGAAAGGGAAAGGAATCAGGAATATAAAAACACATATACCCCTCATCCACCACGTGTGAGCGGCTTAACAGCCAGTTTCGACGCTTTAAAGATTAATGAACTAACTGCATTGGTTGGAGCTGTTGGGCCTCCCCCCTCTGAAAATTTTAATGAGATTATGGCATGGCTCCATAAAGGTTCGCAGTTACTCAAAACAGTAGGAATTGACATGTTGCAGGAACCAATTTTGGTGCAAACTCTTTTGGGACCCCTGAACTGTCATACCCTTGGTTTTGATGATGATGTTGCACAGATGCTTAAATGCGTGGTTCAGAAATACTTTAAGTTGTCTAGTGAGTTAGCAACCCTTAAAGGAATTGGAAGGTTGTCAGGGGAAGCTCCAGCTAAGCTGGCAGACAGAATTCAGACCTATGTCAGGTTATCAGGAGGGTCTACTAACTTGGAAGATTTGAAGCAAATTGTTCTGGAGGCACTGCCTCCTGGTGTGTCAGACTGGATGAATGCTTGGTGTGAGAATGGAGGAAAAGAGGTACCGTGGGACAAATGGATTGCAAAGGTAGAGACGGCAGTTAAGCAGCAGGAAGGAACTCCTGTTAATGAGCTGTATATCAGTTAGGACAGTGGAAAACAGAGGGTCCTGGATACTCTCCCCGTGGTTGTGGCCGGGGTTAGAGAGGTCGTGGACTAAATAGAGGTGATAGAGAGAATGCGTGGGTGCCTCACGGTGTTCTAAAACAGGAAAACTTAAACCTAAAAGGAGAGATTGAGAGGCTGCAGGCACAGCTGCAGGCATGTATGATTGGCAAGGAGTCTCAACAGGAAAAAGATAAGATGGTGACAAAAGTAGCTAGGGCGACAGTCCTGACATCAGGATTAAATGACCCAATCGCTACTAATATAGTGGCATAGGACAGCCCTATCCATGACTCAGAATGCATTTTTCAGCAACCCATGACAGTAGATGTTTGGGGACGCCCCCATTTAAGCATTCGAGTCGGGGAAGGGCTAGTAGATTTTCTATTGGACACGGGGGCTGGAATTCCTATAGTAAAAAATGACTTTGAGGCATATCCAACTGGAGAGTCCCAGGCAATTGTAGGAGCTAGCAAACTAATTGTAAAGAGTCACCATGCACTGGGAAAGCTGCTAAGTCAGGAAAATTTGTCTAAAGGACACGTGAGAGTTGATAAAGCCATTCAGTGGGTCTTTGCGCTCATGTCGGAAAATGTTCAGTTAGTTACACTGAAAGAACCAGAAATATCTGTATGGGGATTGACTGTGAATGGTCAAGAACATGTATGTGAGCCTCAGAGGGAATCGAAGGCTCATCCTGTGTTTAAAGCAGCCCCAACTGACCAAGTCACTGGGAAAACTATTTGGTTTGTGGATGGTAGTTCATATTACGAGAATGGAGGATGAGTTACTGGGTTTGCAGGGATTTGTTTCAATGGAAATAAACCAAGTGGCGAGTATTTCCAGTATAAATTGGCTAAAGGAAGGACACAGGCTGCTGAGGTATCAGCGGTTTTGGAGGTTTTAAACAGAATGAAGGGCAAGCAATCAAAGCTCATAATAGGAACTGATTCAGATTATGTGTATAAGGGCACCACTATTTACCTCCCATGGTGGCAAAGTATGGGATTTACAGGAACAGATGGCTCAGAAATTAAGCACAAAACCCTATGGCAGCAAATAGAGACATTGGCAAAACAGTACAAAAAAATCCAAATGGTTAAAATAAAAGCCCATAAGAAAAAAGGACCCTTACAGTGGGGAAATGAACAAGCAGATACCCTAGCTAAGGAGGCAGCCCTTACTGGCGCACTGTGGGAACTAATACTGGTGGCAGTAACCACTAGGGCACAGGTGAAATTAAAACAGGAAAAAGAAACAAACCAACAGAAAGAAATGCAGGAGTTACAAGACCTACAGGCAAAAGATGATTCACTCCAGCAATGGATAACTGAATGCCCTTCACAGTGGCAGGGTGTCCCCTTAAAGAAAGAGGGGGAGGTCATCTTGGCTAAACCAGGCAATGACTGGGTTCTAGTGATCCCACAACAAATAAAGTACCTTTTGTTAAGATGGGTACATGGGTCGCTTGTTGGAGGTCACCCAAAACTAGAAGAGGCATTTGAAAAACTTAAAAAGCTGGGATGGTGGCCTGGAATGAGAGAGGATTTGAATGTACATCTTCATAGCTGCTTAACATGTGCCAAGCAGGACCCTGCTAGAAGGAAAAGACGGGGAGAATTAATGCATCAGGCGCCAAAGGGCCCCCTTCAACATTTGCAGGTTGACTTCGTAGGACCCTTACCTACCACCCTCAGGAAACAGATTTTTATTCGTAATTGTAGATAGCTTCAGTAAGTGGGTAGAAGCATTCCCTACCAAACAAGAGACTAGTGGAGCCGCCGCAAGAGTGCTAACAACTGAAATTTTTCCAGAATGGGGGCTGCCACATAGCATTGATTCTGACAATGGTCCCATCTTTATTGGGCAAATATACCGTGATATGGGTACGTGGGCTGGTATTCCACTACCGCTACATATTCCTTATCACCCTCAAGCAGGAGGACAGGTAGAAAGGATGAATAAATCTCTGAAAGTTGAACTGTCTAAAGTATGTAATGATCTAGGAACAAACTGGGACGTGGTACTCCCATGGGTCCTTATGAGGATCCGTAGCCGGCCAAATTGCATGACAGGATTTAGCCCATAGGAAATTATTTTTGGGAGACCAATGCCAGGTTGGGAAAATCTGTTTTACCCTCCAGATTGGGAGACAATTACAGCACTTGCAACTACAACCTGGATGAACAGTTTTAAATATTGGCTGAGCACAGTCCAAGGAGCAGCTGCAGCACAGCAGGCTACAGAACAGCAAAAAATGAATCAGGCATTTGATGAACACAGTGATACTAAGCAATGGAAAATTGGAGATCAGGTAATGGTTAAAATTGAACCAGGTCCCAAGAGAAAATTTCCAAAGACAGAATGGTGCGGACCTTGGCCCACTGTAGAAAAACTAGGACCCTCACTGTATTTGGTCGACGTGGACAAACAACCACGCTGGAAGCATGCTATGCAATTAAAGGAATATAAGGGTTGAACATGCATGTTACATGTCTGTGCTTGCGTTACAGAAAAATACGCAGGATAAGTTATGGAGGATTATCTTACAGGAATGGTGGGGGAAGATCTTACTCTAAATGCATTATACAACCACACCTGCTCCAGACCAATACAGTCTCTTTGGATTGGTTTCGAGCAATAAACCCTGTAATCAGTTATATTGAAGGGCAGGTAAAAACATATGGGGATTGGCTAAATAGGGTGGAATTTACAAATGTGCAAAATAAGTGGAGTGCATCAATCCGTATCCGTAATATACAGCTAAGGGATGCAGGTACATACACAGGGACTTGGTCCATAACCCCAAGTATCAGTAAATGCATTTACCATGTGCAGATTTGTAAGGATGCCTGCCCCACTATAGCCCCCACACCACCTCCTTCCTTTCCTCCATACATCGATACTACCTCAGAGGAAGAATGTCCAACTGTACAGCCATGGCCTATATCAGGAATTTTCCTACACCCCACTACGGAATATATGGTAGAGAATGTAGGATGGCTTTATGTGCCATTGAGACTGGATTTCGCAGGAATGAACATGCCAGAACAGTGTCCCAGTCACTATAAGAATTGGTTTAACTCTGAGCTGCAAATGCAGTTACAGCTCTGGAAGGGCTCTCAAATTATCCCACAACAGAATAGAGACAGAAGAGATACATTGGGAACAGCCCTGGGAGGCTCTAGTCTTGGCATGTCCCTATGGAACTCAGCAGATATAGAAAATCTTAACTGGAAAATAAGCACCGTGGTGGACGGAATAGGTAAAGCAGTTAAAACAGGGGGAGGTGTTAGCAGCTTATTAATGAACCAACACGCAATCACTATTGACAATATGCATGTAATTGCCCAAGGGTTTCAACACCTGAATGCCATGATATTGTCTCATTAACAGTATACAAAACAATGACGTTTCATTGGCAATGGCCTGCACGGCCTATGGCAATAGGGTAATAGAGATAGTACAGCAAAGTTTACTGCATTGCAGCTTCATAATTGGCCACGTATCTTAAACCATGCCACCATCATGAACCAAATACAACGACAGGGCATAGACCATATGATGCCTATTTTTCTACAATTCGCTAAGTTCGACAGCATTCCAAAATGAAATCAAGGGGAACACAAATGCATACACCTCATGATGGCAGTTCCTAGATGGGTACAAGAGCCAGTTAAAGTATACTATGCTAATAGCGTGGGGACTCTGATAGATAAAACATATGTGCAGCACTACCCCACTGTGCGTCTAGTAATGGAAACTGGCTCAGAAATCAATCAGGCATGTTGTACAAAACATAATGGATGGTGGTTGTGTGAATGCTATGCCAAAATTGACATCAATGCCACTAAAAAAGGCTGGGCACGACTAGTACAGAAGGAATTGGTTAATGAGGTAGTGTGCATTCAGGACATGGCCTGTGCCATAGGGTATCATAATTTCTCCATAAATGGTAATATCTGCCCCACAAGTGAGGCAGGATTCTGTGTACCTGTCACTGGCACTATTCAGATAGGAGCCCATGCTTTCTGGCCAACAAAAACGGGTAAGGCTGTCACTGAAACGGTCATTATTCATGAACAGCTGCAAAGCTTATTGGTTTCCACCTGTAAAATTCTTACGTTTAGATATACATGAATTAGTAGCAAGAACTAAGGAATCCCTAATACCAATAGCCCACTTAATCCAGCAGCAAATGCGTGAAGTGGACGAGGTTCAACAAGCGGTGGAAACACCCTGGTGGGCAATCCCCGAGGATGTGACTCTGCATCCAGTCGTCCGCACTCTAAGCATATTTCTAATGGGGATCCAGGCCCTAACTGTTGTGGTTTTAATAGGAATGTGTTGCTATATGATCCGTCAAACAAGATGTGCCAAGTTACATGGTCGAGTGAATAAGGGAATGGAAATGGCAATCAACACTGTTGTTGTACACCCAAACAATCACTTCATAGAGTAAGGAGTTAAGGCACAGTAACTAAATCACACTCAATAACAAATCTGTTAAAGCACACAGGTTATCAGATTTGTTGATATATATTTTTAGTGATGGTTAAAGTGTTATACTCAAATATTACTTAAATATTAATCACTATATCATACATATACATACACTCAAACTCATATAAGACCAATATATAAGTCATATACTCCATAATTTCCATTTATATCCTGGGCATAGTTTGTATGTCCCCACGAAGCCCTCGATGAAATACCAGATAGGCTACTAACCCCCAAGTAGTTATGGTCCTGGGCCTAACATTCCCAGGCCCACCATAAGGGACTAAAAAATAATTGGATAATAAAATCTGTCTCTCAGTCGTATGAGGGAATGTGCAGACTAAACAGACAGATGGGGCATGAGTGTATGGATGGTAAAATAAGGTAACCACATGACAGTGTTTAGCCCACTGGGTTATCTTTAGTCCATGCATTATGCTTTTCTGGGACGATGGGTAAACATCCTCCCCATAAAAAGACAAAAAGTGGGGGAATGTAATAAGTGAAGGCCCTAATAAAGGCCCAGTATGAGGCCTGAGGCCTGAACTAAAGTAATGGCTAAGACTTAGCTAAAAAGCAAAGTCAAGCTGTGAGCTGAAGGCTGGCTCGGTTCACAGATGTTGGCAAGGAAAGGGCTGACATTGCATAAACAGATATTCACCTAGCATACCGAAGTATAAACACGGTACCAGAACACCTTATACTGGAACATTCTACAGATAAGAAAGAACAGGAAGACCCATCCCAATGACAGGGGCAAAAGGGTAAAATGATGGATAGAGTTGTTTTGATCGAACCAACATGTATAAGGTGAGAGATGGCAGCTTACTAAGTAAAGGGGTTGCACCTTACTATGTAAAGGGGTTGCACCTCAATACGTCAGGAGTGATGTGTAACTTGTTTGTACCTGTGTATAAGAATACATCCCTGGGGTGATGTCTTTGTCCGGCCGAGGGGACAGTGGAAAGTCCCGCCACTGACTGAGCCGAGTCCATTGACCGTGGGTACATATTCGTAGTATGCCCTGAGTTAGGCTAAGAAACCTACAGGGAACTATTATTGTATCCAATACGGCAATAAAGCTGGCCGACGTGCCTTCGTACCTTACTAGACTCTGTGGTCATTGGGGGTTCTCTTCGGGTCTGCTGTGTCAGCTATCTGCACAGAGCTGGGGCAGCACACAGAGGGAACACATGCACGCAGCCGAATGATACCAACAAGGAGAGAGCAGAGCAGAGCACCACACCGGTAGCATCTGACAACACCTCTGACAACAAAAACAACCCAATAAACCAAAACGGTCACAGCCTGAAACAAACCTACACAGAAGCAAAATTAAACCTGTGCCAACATTGGAACAAACAATGTAAATTTCTAATTCTAACTTCCTGTTTCTCCCAGGAGGAAAGTGTTTTGCACCCCAGTACCCAGGCTGTCACTGCAGCTTTCCTTTCACTAAATAAGATTTTTACCAAATATAAATTGCCCTCAAATTTCTCTAAGAGAAATTGAAATTGTATCTTTGCACTAATATCCCAAGCGTGCAAGTCCATCCCCTCAGAGCAGCCCCACACTCTGATCCCAGGGGAGAATCCCAACTGGTTTGTGCATTTGTAACCCTGGGGCCTGAAGCTGATGAGAGAAAGGGAAGTGAGCCATCTTGGAGCTTTCCGATACCACCTGCGGGGAGCACAGGGATTTGACTGAGTGACATCCCGGCTGATTTTCACCTTGTTCTCCACCAGCAGGCTCCACTGGAGAGCTCGGGAGTGACTTGACCATGGCAGCACCCTAGGTACATATTAAAAGCTGGCATTTGGGGGCCATTGGGGTGAAATGTGGGTACTTTTGGGGTTGGGACCCACATGAGAAGGGATGTGGACAAATTGGAGAGAGCAAGGGAGGGGTGTGGCAGTGACATCACAAAGGCCTTTTGCAGGACCTCAGACTATTGGTCAAAGGTGGTGGGGAGGTGGGGACCTCACAGAGAGATGCTGACATCAGCCAGGCTGGACAGGGGCGAGGGGCCAGGGAAACCTCAGAGACCCCTGTGGCTTTGCTTCAGCAAGTCTCCTTCTCCAGGTCTCTCTTTGAGGACTGAGAGAGTATTCGGGTTCACAGATGTGAGCACCAGGAGGAACCTCTTTCAAGTTTTCTCCTTCCCTTTTAGTGATTTTACTAGAAAACAGCCATCCCTGTTTAGAAGGTAAGAGCCTCTTGAAGGTTTGAAACCTGTTCAGTCTGATCTATCTGGTGACAGTTGCATTCTAGGCATGGAAAACATGAGCTTAAGGAGGCAGAATTTTATTCTGCACCTGGGATTTTGTCCCTTAGAATCACTGGGGCATTAGGCTTTGTCCTTTTTGTTTCAACTTTTCCTCCATCCATCCCTCCCTCCTTTCTCTTTGTCTCTTACTTCTTTTGTCCTTTCTCCTGTTCTTCTCCTAACACCAAGAGAGACAGTGAGTGTGTGTGTGTGTGTGTGTGTGTGTGTGTGTGTGTGTGTGTGTGTGTGTGTGTGTGTGTGTGTGTGTGTGTTTGTTGCGGGGGAGTGCTCTGCAGCTCCCACTGTGAGAGATCCACCCAAAAATGTGGGGCTGAAATAGTGCTCAGGCAGTGATCCTCATCGGTGACCTGGGCCATCCTTTGGGCTCTTTGGTGAGAACCCTCAGCCTCCCATCCTCAGTCTCTACTCTGATTGGCTGAGCAGGGGGTTATTGACAGGGAGGAGACTCAGGTCCTTGTTCTTCTCTTTTCAGACCAAGGAAATAAGTCATAACCAGTCATATGTTTGATGAATTTTGCTGCTTCTCTGCACTAATTGTCTCTGAGCAGTTCATGATTCTCTCTAACATTGCAGTTCTCCCCAAATACTTGCTGAATAATTACTGTGCACTGTTGTTGGTCTGGAGCTCATCCGAGAGCACTTTATTCAGGTCATTCAGTGCATGAAATTCAAGATCCGATGGTTAGTTTGAAAATCAGGGCTCTTGGGTTCTATTCCCAACTCTGCCAGTGACTGGCTGTGTGACCTAAGACAAGTCAATTCTCCTTTCTCAGCCTTAGCTTCTCCCTCTTTCAGGTAGGGATAATAATGATCCGCTTCTACCTACCTCAACACACTCCCTCTTCCCCAACACACACACTGTCTCTCCCCGCACACAAACAGTCTCCACACTGCAGCTGAAAGGCAGCTGGCAATCTAGTAGGATGCCCGTGGAACAATGGGATAGAGAAACCTGCATCACTGAAAGTACAGCTGTGAAGACACCACACACCAGCCTTCCCTAGCTGGCAAAATCAAACCTCCACAGAAGGACCCCTATGGTGTCATACCCCAGCTCCCTAAGGCCTCAGCCACAACCACTTAACCCAAGGGCCTTTCTACACTCTGGTTCTGTTCTCACTGAAGGGTCATTTCCAATTGTTTGCTCAGACCAGTTTCCCCAACACACTCACTGCTGTGCAGCTCTGCACGTGTGGCCATGGCTGAACAGCAAGAATTCCTGCCCATTTCCCTACTGGCTGGATCATGGTTAGAATGTGTTTGTGGTTAATGATGTTGCTGTAGATTGTTCATTTCCTGCCTTGGGAATTCAGATAGTCCCTTTTCCCAACATATCTCCAGCACATCCAAGTTCTCTACATCCAGATCACTTTCCTCAGCCAGGCTGCATAAGGGGAAGGCAGAGAGAATCAGCTTCTGATGCTCCCCTCACAGCACAGCCCAGGTGGGGAAAGTGACCAGGATGGATGGGGCACTTAGTGTTGCTCCTCGCTCCCCCCAACTCTCTATGGGCCCACGGAGGAATGCTGCAGGTGGGTGAGCTGTATCTTTGTGTCAACACTTGCTCCTCCCCCCACAATGTTCCTCCACTGGGTACAAACAGGGCGAAATGTGGGAGCCTCCCCAGGAAGCAGTGTCCGACACTACACTGGCAGTGTGCACCTTTGCACTGCCTCGTGGTGCCCCTTTGATCACCAAGAGCCTTGGCTGATTTGAGGCCCCTGGAAAAGTCTCCCCCATGTCAGCCCAAGGACTAGAGGAGCTCCCACCCCCCGCTTTGGGCCAGGGGCTGCAGCAGGGACACAGAGCTTCTCTGGTCTCAGGGCTGCAGTGGGGGGGTGGAGGAGTAAATGAGTGAGCAGCGTGGGGCTAGTGGGGAAGGGGTGAAACAAAGGTAACCAGCAGATGGGGCCGCAGGTGGAAGGGTCGAAAGAGGGCAGGGCCGCAGGCAGAAGAGTGTTTGGGGCCAAGGTTCTGGTGCCAGGGCCGCTGCCCTTGTTCTCCCTTTCCCTGGGGTTTGGCATCACTAACCCCTGGTTAGCGAGTAGGGTTCAGTGGTCCCCAAAATGTGGGGCATGACTCCTAGGGAGACACAGAGGAACATTCGTGGGGGCATCTCAGGGCCTGAGCCAGCTTCCATGGAGGGCAGGGAGGGAGCACCCCTCAGCCCCACTCTGCCCCAGCTCTTCCCCAACTCAACCCTCAGCCTGGGCCCTGGCTCCTGGCCCAGCCTCGATCCCCTTACCCCTGTCCACACCCCTCTCGCCAGCAAGCAACAGCCCTACTCCCAGCCCATGTTCTCAGCTGTGGCTTCCAAGGGATCACAGCCATGGATATGAAGGCACAGTGTGAAATGTTTGGGGACCACTGGTTTAGGGAGATGTTCTCAATCACTTCTATGAGTCCATTAAAAGCTATTCCTCACCCACCCACCCCTCCATCAGGACGGACTAGGTATGTTCTGCTGCCCTTCACTCATACAGGAAGGATAATAATATTTCATTCCACTCAATACTAAAGTGATTTGTAACCCAACACCACCAAAAACGGGTCATTTTGGGGAAGTGGCCCCACCATGCTGCATAGCTAGGCAGAGTAGGTGTGTCTATGCAAACACGGTCTGTTCCTGAAGTCTTTCCCCCGCTCATCACTAGATGTGACGGGGGAGCTCATTCGGTCCCTGCTTCCACTTAGTATTTAAAAACTCCATAGTGTCCCTATCTCTGTTGGTCTCAGATTTCTCCTCCTGTCCCTTTCTTGAGAGCTCAGATGAGGTGGCTGAGTGGTTAAGGTAATAGACTGTTGATCCATTATGCTCCCCACACATGGGTTCACATCCCCTCCTTATCAGCTGCATTTAGCCTTTTCCCTTCCTTGACAAACAACTCACTCCCCCTTTGGTACAATGACAGACCAAACCATGTTGCTTCCAGCAAACAGAAACCTTCTCAGGAATTCAGACCCCCCTGCTTCAAATGAAATATGCCTCAACTCCAGTTTTCCAAAAGAATTGTCTAGTTCTGTATTTCTTAGCTTTTATCTCAAAAGGTGACATCCTCATACTCTCCCCCAAACACCCTGGGACTTGCCCAAATTATTAAAATGCCCCCACCTCACCAAGGCTATGACATTGACCACAGCTAGAGTATCTAGGGCCAAGTTGTTCTGAAGGAGGCAACTCAAACATTTTCTTTCTGCTTCTCTTGGCAAGGTCTGACTGGGAAAACAAAATCCATGAAATTGAAAATTTTCTGCTGAAAAACCAATACTAGTCTGGTTGGGGAATTTGGTTTGAATATATTATTAGTATATTCTTCTGATTTCTGAATCAGTTCAGTTCAGTCTTTGTCCTCCAGATGTGTTTCCAGCTGTTGAGTTATGGGGGAGAGAGGCCAAGTCATGAAATCTCCGCCCTTCTTTCTTAGTTTCTTCCAGCTTGTTAGGAAGCTCCTTTGCTAGGATGTGAATCAAGCAGTGTCCATCCTCACCAGGCAGACTTTGTACAAACCATATCATCATTATATCAGAGTGGTGAATATGGGGCTACCAGGGTGCTGCTTTGAGCACAGCGTGCCACACCTGGGCTTCCATTGCAGTGGAGACGTACTCTTAGAATCCATCTCTCCTGGGATAAAGATGGCAGCAGGGCTGGCCTGGGTCATCTGACGTGGGCTCATTGAGCTAAAGCTGTGGGGCTAAAAACTATGGTGCAGATATTTGTGTTCACACTGAAGCCTGGGTTCAGAAACCCTCACCCCTGCTGGGGTCTCAGTGGTTGGGCTCAAGCCCATATGTCTGCACTGTCATTTTATAGTCTTGCAGCCCAAGCCCCATAAGCCTGAGCCAGCTGACCTGGGCTTTGGGACAGGTGCCCTGGGTGTGTTAACCACAGTGTAGCCTTAACGTTAGGATACGTCTACAGTGCAGCGAAACACCCATGGCTGGCCCGTGTCATATTAATCAGGGTCATGCGGCTTGGGCTGTAAAGTTGCAGTGTCTGTGTCTGCGCTCAGGCTCTGTACCCTGCTATAGGAGCCCAGAAGGTTGGGAGGGAGTTTAGCGAGTGGAAATGGTAAAACCGCAGTGGAGTATTACCCTGGACTCATGGCATTTCTCCATTGGTCTGTCTGCTTTGGGGCAGGGACAATAACGTGCTGCCACATTTGTTATTTCCAAGGGTGGTTTAGGATTTTCATTCCCAGACACGGTGCACTAAGCAGGACTCAATCCTCAGTGTAAATAAACAAGCCACCAACACATCAGTGATTCCAATAGCAGGGAGCAGGTTTTCTCTGGGGCACTGAGAGTTTTCAGGGAGTTGGTGGCTCCTTTCTTTCCTCACCTTGGAGTAAACTCAGCTTTTTATTCTATCCTTGATGATTCATAGAATAACAACAGCAACATGAAGAAAGAGAAGAGTGAATATCTCACTGCCAGGGAAAAGTGGCCACTTCCCCTCTGTCTGCCCATCGCCATTGCAGGAGAGAAGGGTTCACTGGAATCAAATGCCCTGGCTCAGACAAGCGACACAGGGAAGTTTTGGTGTTCATGGATCCATGCAAAGTAAAATGTGTCTCTGTGTGAAAATGGGGAGGGAAATGAAACGCCCACATGGTGGTGCCTAAGGCAGAAGGGACCCCTATAGGATTAGAATAGGATAAGTTCTCAAGCAGCATGTTTCTAACTTTGCCCATCTGTCAATTTTGATTATTATCTATGGAAATATTTTGCCATTGGGCTGTGTGTTTACACTGGAATTGACATTTACCAACAAATAGGTAATTCCTCCAAGCCTGCCTAGTCTGCCGGTGGTGAGTTTAGAAGGACAGAGTCGCTCTCCCCAGTCTCCATGCCAGGCCTGGGCTCTCCATGCTGCTTACTTCCCACACTGCTGATCCTTCCCTGATCTCCCCTCAGAGCTCTGCCCCCCACCCCCACTTCTGGGATCCCCTCCCAACACTGTCCAAATGCCCTGCTTCCAGGATCCCTCCCCATTCCCTTCCTCCCCTCTGAGCAAAAGCTCTGTATTATTCCCACACTGGGAATTGAACCGGGGTCAAAAACCAGGAATCCTGACCACTAGACCCTATAGGATTGGTATGTCTTTCTACTAAAACAACTCCTCGTAAGAGCAGCAGTGCCACCCAGTGGGCGTTGCACACAGGGTTACATTAACCCTTCAGGTGCTGAGGTTTCCGTCTCTCCATTCCCAGTGCCTGTGATCAGGAAACAGACATCATGGCTCTCAGGTGCTGCACAGACCATGACGGAAGCCACGTCCAGACTACCCGCCGTATCAGCGGGTTAAAATCGATTGCTCGGGGATCGATATATCGCGTCTAATCTAGACGCGATATATCGATCCCTGAGCGCGCTTATATTGATTCCGGAACTCCATCAACCCCAACGGAGTTCTGGAATCGACACGGAGAGCCGCGAACATCGATCCCGCGCCGTCTGGACGGGTGAGTAATCCGATCTTAGATATTCGACTTCAGCTATGTTATTCACGTAGCTGAAGTTGCGTATCTAAGATCGATTTCCCCCCCCAGTGTGGACCAGCCCTGAGATCGGGGCCCCATATTGTGCAAGGTGCTGTACAAACCCTGGCCAACACTGGGACACCTAGGGGATTCCCCTCAATTTCTCTGAGCCTCTGCTGCCCAACTTCTTCTGGATCACCCTCCCCCCTCGCAAAAACCCACGTTTCCAAACAGTTTTTCTTTCCCCACCCCCTAATTCTGCTTTCACATCCTGGGACCATCCCCTCTCTTCATTCCCCCTGGTGAAGCAGAGATGGAGGCAACTTCAGCTATTGGAGACAGCCCCAGTAAGAATTGCAGTCCACCCCGGGCGGTGGTGTTTGCAGACACAGGACGGGAGCAGCTGGAAGCGGTGGGTGCTGGGAAGCAGGTGGCCAGAGTCGGGAGAAGAAAACCCAGAGACCAAGAGTGGGGCAGCTCCTGGGGGCGGGGCTCTGGCACAGTCCGGGGCAGGGCAGCTCCTGGGGGCAGGGCTCTGGCACAGACAGGGGGCGGGGCAGTTCCTGGGGGCGGGGCTCTGGCACAGACTGAGGGCGGGGCAGCTCCTGGGGGCGGGGCTCTGGCACAGACTGAGGGCGGGGCAGTTCCTGGGGGCGGGGCTCTGGCACAGCCTGGGGGCGGGGCAGCTCCTGGGGGCGGGGCTCTGGCACAGCCTGGGGGCGGGGCAGCTCCTGGGGGCAGGGCTCTGGCACAGTCCGGGGCGGGGCAGCTCCTGGGGGCAGGGCTCTGGCACAGACAGGGGGCGGAACAGCTCCTGGGGGCAGGGCTCTGGCACAGACTGAGGGCGGGGCAGTTCCTGGGGGCGGGGCTCTGGCACAGACTGAGGGCGGGGCAGTTCCTGGGGGCGGGGCTCTGGCACAGCCTAGGGGCGGGGCAGCTCCTGGGGGCAGGGCTCTGGCACGGACCGGACGCTGCTGCCTCCCTGTGACCCGGGAGCCCGGGCTCAGTGTTGCTGTTCCCCGGGGTCTGTGCGGGGAGATCCCGGCATTAAAGCTCCTTCCCCACCAGGCCGGGCGGGCTGGGCCGTTCTCCAGGGGAACCAGCCTCCGAGAGCCCCGGACTCTGCCACCACCAGCTCCGGAGCCAGAGCCTCCAGGTGAGTGAAGCCTGCGGGGGAGGGGCAGGAAAGTGACTTTCCGCCCCAGGATCCGCAGCTGTTGCCGCCCCCGGGAATCTGCTCCCTGGTTGTCCATGTGCCACCAGCAGCGCTGGAGCCACCCGAGCCAGAGCGGAGCCGCTGTTCTTCGGTGCAGCCAGGCTCTGCCCCCGGCCCTGCTGGGATCCAGGTGGGGACAGAGACTGGGGCCCGGGGGTTCCCCTTTGTGTGGTTGGCGGGGGTGGGAGGGGAGAAACCAGAGCTGCAGACAGGGGAAGGGCAGTGGGACAGGTGGGGGTTGAACGGTCTCTGTGCAGCCAGGAAAGTACTGGGGGGGTTGTGAGTCGGGGGGTGAAATACCTGCATCCTTTTCCTGTTTGTGGCACTTCCCTCCCAAGTATTGGTAACAAGTCTCTCTAGTTCTCCCCCTTTTCTCTCCCCTCACCAGACAGGACTATCAAACCCAAGGAGATTCCCTCGTTTTTCCTAAAATTATTGACTCTCTATTCTCCTATTTTTCCCGATTTTCTCCATAATTCTCAAATGTCAATTTAAATTCTCCTCATATTTGGGGGGCTTCTCCCCCACGCCCCATTTCATCTACAGCAATTCGTCCTTGTTTGGGTGGGAAATTGTTGCCCTGAGTCATTCCCAAAAAGGGATCGGGGTTACTGGGTGCTGTATGGGGGAGCCCTGAGACACAGCTCCCTCTGGGGTGGAAATGGGGTGGCTGTTCTCTGCAATAGGGCATGGCTGGGGCACCGGTGGGGAAGGATAACCAGGGTCCCCTATGGAGCCAACCCAGCCCCTTTGGTTCTGCTCCTTTCTAGCATTTTGTTCAGAGACTTTATTACTGCGGAGGCTGAAAAATGCCTGTGGATTTAGCCCTGGCAGGAGGGGTCAGGTCTACACTGTAATAAAGAGATCAAGCATTTTCCCAGCAAGGCAGACTCTAGGATGTCTGTCTGCAGGGAAAGGGCCTGGAGGAATTGTGATGTGAAATGAACTAAAGTCCATTCTGAAACCTCCACAACTGCCCTTCTCATCCGGCCAGGCTGCAGAATGACGCCCACGTCTCGCTCCAGCTCATCCTATCCTCCCATGGGACAGGGACAGGAAATGGCTGTGGAGAATCCCATCCAGGTAGGGTTCAAGTCTTAAACATATTTTTAGTAACTGGCTCTGTCCTCATATATACCCACTGAGAACTGCAAAAATATAGTTATCTGCAAAACCGTCGGGGCTGGGGGTGTGGCATTCAGCCACTGTTTTACACTCAATTCTGCCGATTAACTTCTAGACTCCAGGGGGCTGAATAACTTGGGGGGCAAATGGGAACATTCCAAGCATCATTTCCCATGTTTTTCGCCTTATCTCTCAGCACGGTTATGCTAGGCCTTTTACCTGTCAATGCAAAAAAGGAGATCTAAGGTTAAAGCATATTACCAACAACTCTCACATTCAAAAAATTTTGTCTTTGCATACCAGATACAGGAAAGACAAACCACTTAACCTAAGAAAAACAAATGTCTATTCCTTCCATCCACAACATTTTGGGTTTTGGAACCCATAACCTTAAAGGCGAACATTTTAAGTATGAGGGTAAAGCTCTCAGTCCTCAAATGCTAGGTACAGTTATTCTGTCCTTGATTTAAATAAACAGGATAACAACAATTTATTAATCCTGCCCCAATAACAAAGACTAGGGACCCCCACAGCATCAAAAACAACCATTTGGACAAGCAGGCCCATCATGCAATGTGGGATGGGTGTGACCATGCAAATAACATCAGCTCCAAAAGACCTTTACAACAGATAACCAACAGATGTCAGGGTAGAGTTCAAACTGACGCCGCTTAAACTAGATTGTCGAAAAGATTAAAAAACACTGAACTTTACATTGCATCAAATGAGGGTGAGAAACAGGGGGCTGGAATAGGAGCTTGCTCTGTCCACCCCATGCATTGACCTGGTATTGCAGTGCCTCCAGGACCGGTGCCTCTCCTTCTGGGGAGAATCTTCTGGTTAGAAAAGCAGAACAAATTTTTCTGTAATGATGCCCCTTTAGAGCAGATTTGTTCAAATTGTTGAAAACAGGTTAGAAACCCTTGTCTTCTTTACAACAAAATATGTTTTCTCAGAGTCTAATGTTTTGTGAGGCTGTGGATAGATATGTGAGGTTCTTTGTCTTGCTAGAGGATTGTTTAAGGAGCTGGGATCCTTTTTTTCTGCGGTGAGTCTTTTCAACCGTTAGTATGAGGGATGAAGGCTTTCCAGGCTGTTGGGAAGATGGTTGGTTGATTTTGTTTGTTTGTTTGCACAGGCAGAGAGGGTGCTGTTTAAAGCTGTTCCCGTGTATCAGGTCAGGTTAGCTGCAGCTCACCGAACCCCGAGGATCTGAGGAGAGCTACTTTGTAGCAGAGGCAGACCAAGCAGCAGGTACAATGCCAGGTCGCATCCAGGCTGCCAGATAGAATCTCAATGAGTGAGAGACTTTTTCCGTTGGACCGTATGAACCGGAGTCGTAAGCTCACTGAACGTTAAATCTCATCAAATGAGGGTCAATCCAGCCTCATCATCATATCCACTCGTTATACTCCACACCTGAACATAGCCGTCACAGGAACAACTTACCCTCCTATCTCAGTGTCTGTACGTTGACCCGTTAACCTTTTACTCCCAATCAGGGCTATTTCAGATGATGTATTCCTTATGCCACCTGATCTTAAACCAAATTTTGTACTCCCTTAATAATCTGTAATGTTATTCCCTGACCACCAGAAACTTCTATGCCTAAACTCTGTAGCGTACACTCTTTTTTTAAAACATCTAAGTAAAAACAGAGGCTGTCAGGAAGTCTAACCCCCTGCTTAGTACAGGACTTATCCCCCACTAAATCCCCACCTGGTCTCCTCTGGGGTTGAACTCATAGCCCTGGGTTTAGTAGGCCAATGCTCAAGCCACTGAGCTATCCCTCCCCCCTACATTGACACTTGTTCAAGATCCCAGCTCCTGCTCCTTTGTGAGGTGTGTGCGTCTGCTCTGGGTTTTAAGCCTGCTAACCCAGCGGGGGACCGATTGCCCTCTGGCTTCCTGCCCGGCTCCCTCTGCCATGCGCCTGGGCATCAGTGGGACTGTCTCAGGAGAGCAGCTTTCCCACCCCCGGCATTCCAATCTCCACCCAGCTGGGGAACGAGCAGGGGCAGCCCTGAGAAAAGACTCCTTTGAGCGCTGGAGGCCAGCGGGGAACTCTCATTTCCATACCCAGGGTGCATTGCATACAGCGCAGTGAGTCACTGCCCAAGGGGCTGCTTTTGCTCCCAATGTTCCTGGTTCCGATGAGCCAATTTGGGATTTAAATTGGTTCAATTAAATTTCCTCTAAAAGGGAGAGGTTTAGTGGGGCTGTCAGTGTAGTCACTCCGAGTTGAACGGAAGGCGCCTTTCCCCTGGCAGTGCCTCTGCAACAGATTGTGGTTCTTCTTCAAATGGTATAAATCTGTTGTTCCTCTCTGCTTGAACAGAACAGAACATTTTCCCTGGAGAGTAATGTTTATGGTTTTCTACCCAATTTGGTAAGGCTGTTACCTCATGTAGTGAAAAGAAAGCAGAATTATGGTTGGACTTTTGCTTCTTGAACAGACCAGCGGTGTGTGTCTCCTTGACTAGCTGCTACCTGTTTGTGGCTGTGAGGCAACCCTTACTGATGATGGGAGGGGGACAGCTCTCTCTTCTGTTCTGTAGTGATGCTGCAATTTTGTGTTGTGCTCCTCCCCTGCTGCAAACCAGGCAGGCGGGCTTGGTGGCTGGCGGTGGTGGGTTGAGCCCAGGTTTCCTTTGGCAGACGCCTGGTTGAGAACTGGTGCTGTATCCTATTCCTCCTTAGTCATCTCTTGTTTAAGCTGACCAGCCCTAATGTCTGTAGTCTCATCTCATACTTTGGAAGCCTGCTATTTACCCCTTTCAGTTGTAAAAACGGACTATTGATTCCTACCCTTTCTTTCCTATCTGCTAACCGGTTACTGATCCCTGAGAGGGAGGGGCTTGAGTCATCTGGAGTAGCTTGTGACTGTGAGTGGCAACCTCAGGGCAGCCTGTTGAGAAGCAGGGCACAACCCCCAAATCGGTTGTGTGCTCTAGACTTCACCAAGTGTCAGATTCTGGAGGACGTGCCTTTTATGACTTTTTAAACCAAAACCTTCTATTTGGGGATAATTTAAGCATTCTATGCAGAGGACTAGAAATGTTTTTATTAACCTGTATTTTAAATCATTTTAACATTTGCTGGAATCAAAGTTTTAAATCTGTTCTTATCACTTTAAGAACTGATACTTCCTCTATCTCAGGACTAGCTATTAAAACTGATTTTTTGGAATAGGGAGATGGAATATCAGCTTCCTCCAGCCACTGCACACAGCGCCCTGTTAATGTGGCACTGAAGCTCCATGAACGGTGGACCTCTCTTTGGGGAGAATATCGTGGTTGAAGAGCAGCGAAGAAAAGTAATGTTGTCTGTGTTACCATTTGGTTTGTACTAAGAATATGATTTCGAGTCATTTGTAACTCTTTCATCAGTTATTAGTTACATCTTATTATTAGGCCTCTGAGTTGAAAGGCTGCTCTTGCAGATTTTACTTTGTCGTTGTTTGTAGGTCAGTTAAACAGCTGCTTTCTTAGTCTATTCTGTGTAGGTTTTTAAACCGCTCTCCTTAGTCTACCTTCCAGAATTAATTGCATGGTTTGGATCATTCTTTCCCTCGTCTCCCTGCAGAAAAGAGAATTTCCATCTCTTTCCCGTTGGGAAAATGACACCGTCTTAACCTAGGAAACAGTCTCTGTAAATGTTTTGCCCAGACGAGGGCTAGTTCATAGGAGCAGAAGAGGAGGAAGGTTGTGGCCCTTTGAGTCACATTCCTAGCTTGACTCAAGGAAAATAATTAAAAAAAAAAAGTGTCCGGGGTCGGTGTGCAAGCAGCTCAGGGGCAGCAGGTCAGTGGGTGGGTTTTGTGCAAATGAGGAGTGTAGAGGGAACTGTCGTTTTTATTTTTTTTAACAGAATTGTGTGTCAAGGGTTCTTGCTTTGAATTCTTCCACTGGAGTCATTTTAGGGAAGTGAGCCTCACTTAGAGTTACCTAGTTACGGTGTTCGTTGCATGGCTGAGAGCTCGCCACGTTGAGGTAGAAAGCAGTGGGGGCAAGGGGTGTGCGCGCACCGCAGAGCATGGGTATTGCTTCTTGGCTCTCTGAGTTAAGAGGTGAAAACATTATCTAAAAGCTGTAGCTATTCTTATTAGTTTAATTTCTTCATATAGATATCTGCAAGCCATTGTCCTGAAGATAGAATCTCCTGCAGCTATTTTTGAAAAAATTGATACTGCCCTCCAGATCTATGCTTTTGCTGAAGCTGATTTGCATATGCACTATACTGCTGAAACCTTGAAAGAAATTTCTTTCTTTTTTTTCAGCTACATCCTCATTGATTGCTGCTGTTCCTGTGTGTTCCACTTTCCAGAAAACCCAATGGAAACCTGGCCCAAAGACCTGGACCACCAGCAAGGATGAAAACATCAGGAGCTGGCAGAACCCCCCCCCCCAGCAGGCACCTCTACAGGAAGATTGCGCAGCAGAAGGCCAGCTCTTGGGGACCTCACATCCAGGAGCAAGAATGTCTTGACAGCTCCTCAGGAGGAGGACCCCAGAAGATCCCCACCTGCTTCCCAGGTCCAGGATGCTGAACACCGCTCTCCTGCTCCCGAGACGGACAACACTGGAGGAGCCCCCCCCGAGGATCCAGGATCAGCATGCTGATGGACGCCTTGCCCAGAAGGATGCCACTGGTGGAGCCCCTCCGAGGATCCAGGACCAGGATACTGATGGGCGCCCCGCCAAGAAGGACCCCGCTGGAGGAGCCCCCTCAATGACTGAGGACCAGGATGCTGATGGCCGCCTTGCCAGGAAGGCTGCGACTGAAGGAGACCCCCGGATGACCAAGGACCGGGATGCTGATCGCCGCCCCGCCGGGAGGGACTCTGCCAGAGGAGCCCCCCTGATGACCAAGGACCAGGATGCTGATCGCCACCCCTCTGGGAAGGATGCCGCCAGAGGAACCCCCCAGACGACCCAGAACCAGGATGCTGAGCACCGCCCTGCTAGGAAGGATGCCGCCGGAGGAGCCTCCTACATGACCAAGGACCAAGAGGCTGATCACCACCCCTCCGGGAAGGATGTTGCCGGAGGAGCCCCCCAGAGGACTGAGGACCGTGATGCTGAGTGCCGCTCCGCCAGGAAGGATGCCACCAGAGGAGCCCCTCACATGACTGAGGACCAAGATGCTGATTGTCACCCCACTGGGAAGGATGCCGCCGGAGGAGACCCCCAAACGACCCAGGACCAGGATGCTGAGTGCCACTCCACCGGGAAGGATGCCATTGGAGGAGCCCCCCAGAGGACTGAGGACCGGGATGCTGAGCGCTGCCCTGCCAGGAAGGATGCCACCGGAGGAGCCCCCCAGAAGACTGAGGACCAGGATGCCGAGTGCTGCTCCGCTGTTCCAGAAAGGGATGCTCCAGAAGGAACAACCTCCTTAACTCGAGACTCTGTAACTTCTTACCACCCGCCTGTCCAGAGGAGGGCCCCTCGAAGGGGAATGGACTCCAGAGCCCTGGATCTCATTGCCACGCGCTATCCTTCTGGGCAAAGAAACATCATGGCCAGTGAGTCCAGCACACCCCCAGGAGCGACTTCACCTTCTCAAGCTTCTCCACCAGACCCAGAGGAATCACCTGGTGAGTCTGCAGGCACAACAAGGGTCCACCCTACAGATGGTGAGGCAGGGGACGACGACCACATCTACCTCCGGTACCCACTCCCTACAGGCCTCCTCCTCTGCCCCCTTCTGCCTCCCTGTCCATGGAGTCCAGACCCTCGGGGCCCTCAGCAAGCACGTTCGCAAGACCTACAACAAACGGATTGCTTTCCGGTGTAGCCGCAATGCCCCCTTCGAGACTCAAAAGAAATGCAAGTCCCATCACGACACATGCAAGGGGCAAGGGACCCCTCACGATCACAAAGGTGAACCCTGCTGAAGTCCTGTGGGCTCCAAGGCCGACCCCCACCGATAGTCCAGCTTCAGCACCCCAACCAGCATCCCCACCATCACGGCAGGTAAGGGGGAACCAACTGCTAATAGAGGAAAGTGCAACCCCCGCCTCGAGGACCGATGATGCCACCAAAAGGACCAGCCCCATCTCCAGAATCCCCATGCTGGACCCTGCTGTGAAGGGGATCACTGCCACCTCCCAGGTCAACAACCTCACCAGACGCCTCAGCGACCTCATACAAAACATCCGGTGTGACACGACCACGAGACGGTGCAGTGCTCCCCCACAGGCAACCTCACGTCACCCTGCCACAGGAGCAACTAACACTGCATGCCAGGCCACATGGCGAGACCCAGCCGACGGAGGAGCCTCCTGCAGCCCCCGGTTCCCCCGGCTGGACCCCGCCCTCGGGAGACCCAACACCCCCTCCAAGGTTACCCAACGAGCCTCCAATTGGGAAAAAACCCATGCCCCACCGAGGACCCCTCTCTCAGATACCACCTGCAGACAGCCGGATGCCACCTGCAGAAGATCTCGAACCACCCCCGAGTGCTTCCAAACAGAGCCCCGCCCCCACAAAGCCCAGCACCGGTGCTCCAGAACCCCACTTCCTTCCGGAAGATCCAGCGCTGGCTCAGAGACACCGAGAGTGGCCCCCACCACCACATCAGGACCCCCGCCTCAGGACCCACATGAACACCACTCTCTAGGTCGAGGAACAAGAAGGCCAGCATCTGAGCCTGTGGAGACACCGCAGCAGGAGGAACGACGGCCACGAGCGAGGGATCCCACACCATGGCAATCTGCCTGGGTGGGAGAACTGGCAAAGGCTGAGGACTTCGAGACCTTCGACAGCCTGATGGACAGACAGACTGCAGAACTCTCTGTGGAAATTGCTGCCAGAAGGGAACTCCAGGAGACCTCACAGGCCATGTGCAGATTCTCTGCGCTGGGCCATAACAACACTGCCAGAGAAGGCAGGAGAGGGCACGTCGGCCGCCGCTACGATCCAGCGGCTGCATCCCATATACAGAAACTATACAGGATGATCCGGCTGAAAGCCATGAGGGAGATCCTCGACAGGACCTCCTCATACTGTGCCATCCAGCCTGAGAGACTCCACTCCTACTTCAAGGACGTGTTCGATAATGAGGCCCAGACCGACTTGCGACACCCGGAGTGCCTTCTGCTACCCTGGATCGACCTCACTGAAGATCTGGAGCGAGATTTCTCCCCCTAGGAGGTGCAGGAGAGACTGACAAGGACCAAAAACAGCGCTCCTGGAAAAGATGGCATCCGCTACCATCTGCTGAGGAAGCAAGACCCCGGCTGCTTGGTGCTTGCTGGCATCTTCACCAAATGCAAGCAGTTCCATCGTGTTCCTCGCTCCTGGAAAAAGTCCATGACGGTCCTCATTCACCAAAAAGGGGACCGAGACGACCTCGGCAACTGGAGGCCCATCTCCCTCTGCTCCACCATCTACAAGCTGTACGCCAGCTGCCTCGCAGCAAGGATCACAGAGTGGTCAGTTTGCGGGGGCACCGTCAGTTCAGTCCAGAAGGACTTCATGTCCTCCGAGAGATGCTACGAGCATAACTTCCTCCTTCAGATGGCCATCCAGGAGGTCAGGAGGTCCAAGAGGCAGTGCATCATAGCATGGCTCGACCTGACCAATGCCTTCGGGTCCATACCCCACCACCACATCTTCGCCACCCTAGGAGAGTTCGGGATGCCGGCTACCTTCATCCAGATCCTCCGGGACCTCTACTAGGACTGCACCACCACCATCCATGCCACGGACGGAGAGACGGACGCCATCCCCATCCGCCGTGGCATGAAACAAAGATGCCCCCTCAGTCCCATCATTTTCAACCTGGTCATGGAACCGCTCATCCGAGCCATCTCCAATGGCCTGTCCAGCTTCAACCTGCATGGCAAGAAAATCAGCATTCTGATCTAGGCGGACAATCTGGCCCCGGTCGCCGACAGCTCGGAAAGCCTCCAGCAAAAGCTCGACGTCACCAGCCAAGCTGGTGAGTGGATCGGCCTGCGTTTCAACCCCAAAAAGTGCGCCTTCCTCCACGTCGACGGTGGCACCAGGGCACTGGTCCGGCCTTCGCAGTTCCTTATCCAGGGCGAGTCCATGACCTCCTTCGAAGAGGGAGAGAGATACCAACACCTCGGCATACCCACAGGAGTCCGCGTCCGGGAGACCCCCGAAGACACCATCGCAGAGATCCAAATAGACTCCTCTCTGCTTGCTCCCTGGCAAAAGATCAAAGCCCTCAACACCTTCCTGATCCCCCAAATCTCCTTTGTCCTCAGGGGATTGGCCGTGGCCAAGGTGCCCCTGAACAAGGCTGACAGAACCATCAGACAGCTGGTTAAGAAATAGCTCCACTTTCCCCAGAGGACGTGCACAGACATCATCTACATTTCCCACAGACAGGGCAGTGCCAACATACCTCGGATGGGTGACCTGTGCAACTTGGTGGTAATGACCCACACCTTCCGCCTCGTGACGTGCCCGGACCCGACAGTGAGGAGCATCGCACAGGAGTCTGTACGGGGTGTGGTCAGGAAACGCATCGCCAGAGCCCCCTCCGAGTGGGACGTTGCCACTTACCTCAGCGGCTCCCTGGAGGCTAAGTTTGGGAGAGAGGGGGGAGACCTATCCTCTCTCTGGTCCCGTGCCCGCAACGCCTCAAGACGCCTGGGTAAGATCGGCTGCTGCTGGAAGTGGTGTGAGGAACGCCAGGAGCTGGGAATACTGGTGCAACATCTAAAGACCCTGGACCACACCATCGTAACTCCGACTGCCAGAGCCATGCTAGAAAGGCCCCGGAAAGACGCCATCCGCTACCACTACGCTGAGAACCTCAAGCGGAAGCCAGACCAGGGCAAGGTGTTCGAGGTGTCCAGCAAGTGGGATGCCAGTAACCACTTCCTCCCTGGGGGCAGCTTCACCAAGTTCGCCGACTGACGGTTCATCCACAGGGCCCGACTCAACTGCGTTCCCCTCAACAGAGCCATCCGCCACGGCAGCCAGGACGAGCGCTGCAGGAAGTGCGGCTACATGAACAAGACCCTGCCGCACATCCTGTGTGGATGCAAGCAGCACTCCGGAGCCTGGCGGCACCGCCACAATGCCATCCAGAACTGACTAGTGAAAGCCATCCCACCATCCCTGGGGAAGATCACCATCGACTCCGCCATCCTTGGGACAGACAGCCGACTGCGACCCGACATCGTCGTGACAGATGCAGAAAAGAAGGTCCTCCTGGTAGACGTCACGGTGCCTTTCAAAAACCGGTCACCTGCCTTCCACTAGGTCCGAGCACGGAAGGAGTCGAAGTATGCCTCGCTGACTGAGACCCTGAGAGCCCAGGACTACAAAGTCCAGGTACACGCCCTGATCGTGGGAGCACTGGGCTCATGGGACCCCCACAACGAGCCGGTTCTGAGAGCATGTGGGGTCGGTTGACGCTGTGCCCGGCTCATGAGACAGCTCATGGTGTCCGACACCATCAGGCGGTCCAGAGATTTATACCGAACACATCACCGGACACCGCCAATACCACACTGAGTAATTGAGACAGCCGACCAGGGAAATAACCCACTTCCTTCCCTGAGGGACCAAGGGACGCACCCCACCCATGTACCTATCCGCTCCATCGATACTGACTTGGACTCCTTATTCATTCCATGGGTGGCGAACCCGAGCCCACTTATTCACTGACACTTTAAAAACCCTTGCACCCCAATCTGGGTCTATGCCGGTTATGCGATATGTATGTATCTTTTCATCCTTGCAAACGGTATCTGTAACCCCCCATAACCCAAGCCTGACCCCAGATGTAGAGTACCTTCCCTCTCAACCTATGTATATTTCATTTCAAACATTTACTTTAATAAAATTTTTAAATCTGATATGTCCTTGATGTGAGGACTGCATATTAGCTTGATTTTTGAAACGGGTGGGTTAGAACAGAAGCTTGCTTTGTCTGCCCCATGCATCGACCTGGTATTGCAGTGCCTCCAGGAACGGTGTATCTCCTTTAGGGGAGAACCTTCTGGTTTGAAAAACAGAGAAGAGTTGAACTGTGACAATCTTTCTTTCAAGCAGATTTTTTTGAAGTAGCAGGAAAATCTGGTGTCTTTAGCGTTTTTGTTTCTTTATGATAAACACAATACAGTTACAATTTCTTGGAAGTGTTTTGTGAGTCTATAGACGGGAGAGGTTCTTCTTTGTCTTGCTAGAGAATTATTTAAGAAGCTGGACTCCTTTCTGCTGTGAGTCTTTTCAACAGTATGAGGGACAAATGCTTTCCAGACTCTGGGTCTGTTGGGGAGATGGTTTTTTTTTTGTTTTTTTTTTTGGGGTGGTGGTGGTTGGTAATTTACCTAGATTTCAGTAAGACATTTGACACGGTTCCACATGCAGAATTATTAGTCAAATTGGAAAAGATGGGGATCAATATGAGAATTGAAAGGTGGATAAGGAACTGGTTAAAGGGGAGACTACAACGGGTCATACTGAAGGGTGAACTGTCAGGCTGGAAGGAGGTTACTAGTGGAGTTCCTCAAGGATCGGTTTTGGGACCAGTCTTATTTAACCTTTTTATTACTGACCTTGGCACAAATAGCGGGAATGTGCTAATAAAGTTCGCAGATGACACGAAGCTGGGGCGTATTGCTAACACGGAGAAGGACCGGAATATCATACAGGAAGATCTGGACGACCTTGTAAACTGGAGTAATAGTAATAGGATGAAATTTAATAGTGAAAAGTGCAAGGTCATGCACTTAGGGATTAATAATAAAAACTTTAGATATAGATTGGGGATGCATCAGTTGGAAGCAATAGAGGAGGAGAAGGACCTTGGGGTATTGGTAGATCACAGGATGACTATGAGCCGCCAATGTGATATGGCCATTAAAAAAGCTAATGCGGTTTTAGGATGCATTAGGCGAAGTATTTCCAGCAAAGATAAGGAGGTGTTAGTACCGTTATATAAGGTGCTGGTGAGACCTGAAATACTGTGTGAAGTTCTGGTCTCCCATGTTTAAGAAGGATGAATTCAAACTGGAACAGGTTCAGAGGCGGGCTATTAGGATGATCCGAGGAATGGAAAACCTGTCATATGAAAAGAGACTCAAAGAGCTTGGCTTGTTTAGTCTAGCCAAAAGAAGGCTGAGGCGGGATATGCTTGCTCTTTATAAATATATCAGAGGGATTAATATTAGGGAGGAAGAGGAATTATTTAAGCTTAGTACCAATGTAGACACAAGAACGAATGGGTATAAACTGGACACTAGGAAGTTTAGACTTGAAATTAGACAAAGGTTTCTAACCATTAGAGGAGTGAAATTCTGGAACAGCCTTCCAAGGGTAGTAGTGGGGGCAAAAGACATATCTGACTTTAACACTAAGCTTGATAAGTTTATGGAAGGGATGGCATGATGGGATAGCTTAATTTTGGCAACTGATCTTTGATTATCAGCAGATAAGTATGCCCAGTGGTTGGTGATGGGATGTTGGATGGGATGGGATCTGAGTTACTGCAGAGAATTCTTTCCTGAGTGCTAGCTGGTGAGTCTTGCCCACATGCTCAGGGTTTAGCTGATTGCCATATTTGGGGTCAGGAAGGAATTTTTCTCCAGGGCAGATTGACAGAGGCCCTGGAGGTTTTTCGCCTTCCCCTGCAGTGTGGGGCATGGGTCACTTGCTGGTGGATTCTCTGCAGCTTGAGGTCTTCAGACCACAATTTGAAGACTTCAATAACTCAGGTATAGGTTAGGGGTTTGTTACAGAAGTGGATGGGTAGGGTTCTGTGGCCTGCTTTGTGCAGGGGGTCGGACTAGATGATCACATTGGTTCCTTCTGACCCTAGAATCTATGAATCTATAAGGGACTGGACACAGGGCTGGATCACAATCTTTGTTTGTTACCAGAGCTGGAGACTGTATTCAAAAATAGCTGTTTTTCTGCAGCTATTTGATTTCCAGCACTGATTTTGTACACATTTTCAACACCTACAAAGAATAAATTCAACAAAAAGCCCACTTCTATTTCCTCAACATCTGCATCAAGAAGGGCAGCATTCCCTGTAACATAGGATTAGCTAGGAGAGATCTTTTGTTGGGCCTGGGGTACATATCATTTGGGAACCAAATACATTGGCATTTTGTCTAGTTCAAAATCACCTAATGTGGAATTCTATCCCCAGATCATCTGAGATAATATAGACTTCAACAATTGAACTACACGGTGATCATATGCACTTCCCTCAGGTACTTGGAGTTCTGCTGTTGTTAACCATTTCTGAGTGGAGAATCACTGCTGTTTCTTTGTTAGCATGTCCAGTAAATTGGAGAGTTCTCTCCTGTTGACAGAACTGCACTTGAACTTTCTCCACGTCATCATGGAGGGATGGGGGAAAAGCAAAGCTGAAATCATAAATGAGGACTTTAGCAAATGGTCATTTGTCTTCAATTCTCCAATAAATCTGAGCTACATCTTATCAAACTGAACTAATATCCAACTGGATGACCAAACAGTCTTCAGGAAAGATAGAAACCCACATCACAGAGAGACAGAATACATGACAATGGAAGTGTCAAGTGAAATTCCAGAGCAAGACAAGAGATCCTCCCATCACATACTACTCTGATCCATTCAAACCTGCTTCACTCAGCGCTATCTCAATAGTCAGTTATGTAATTTACAACATTTTTAATATCCTAGTATCCCCATAATGAGGGACAAAAGAGCTACCTTGTAAGAAGTGGCTTTACCAATAGACGGAACCTGGGATTTAAACTCCTAATGATCAGACTGTGTTTGGGATCCATTTGAATTCCCCTTCCAGGTCTTTGACACTTACATCTGCACTCATAGTGACTCTGATATAGGATTAAAGAAGTCAAACCATCATGTCCAAGCACAGGCAACGGAGAATGCTTCATCACATGACACTTTGAAAAGTGGATGGATAGAATGTGATGAAGATAAACTCTGCCTGGCTCAGACAAAAGGTAAGTTCTGCAGTGATGGGGAAGGAGGGAATCTCTGAGTCGCCCTGTATCCTTCTGGTGTCGCAGAGGCTGAAATGACATTTTTTTTCCTGCCTCTGCTCCTCTTCATTTAGATATAATTTGAAAAATTCCCAATAGAACTGCTCTTCAGCACAACCCAGAGCAATGGGAGAACAACTGGCAATCTGAATCACTGGTGACTCTAACAATAACTTTGTAATAGGAGGAATGGTATAAATGTGAAGTTCCCTGGCTCTTGATAGGAAGGGCACACTCGAATTACTCATGAGACAATGGAATTGGTAGAAAGGACAAACTGGTCTACCTCAAAACAGGGCAAACTGTAAAAAGGCAAAAATGGGCCATTCATCTGGACAAGTTAAGGGATAATGGTGCTGCAAACAGTTCAAACAGCTTCAAAAGTTACTGTGTGGGAACCAGGAAAATTATTAAAGAAAAAGAAAGTACTGATAGCCCTAGAGGTTTTTATAGTGTTGATCTCCCTGACAGATTCTCTGATGGGTAACATGAGTTGAGAGCCAAGAGAAGGTTTTCCCACACTCACTGCATTGATAGGGCCTCTCCCCTGTGTGGATTCTCTGATGAGTAAAAAGGTTTGAGCTGCGATTGAAGGTTTTCCCACACTCACTGCATTGATAGGGCCTCTCCCCTGTGTGGATTCTCTGATGCTCAGAGAGGGTTGAGCTGCTAGTGAAACTTTTCCTACAGTCACTGCATTCATAGGGCCTCTCCCCCGTGTGGATTCTCCGATGCCTAATAAGGTGTGAGCTGTGATTGAAGGTTTTCCCGCACACACTGCATTCAAAGAGCCTCTCCCCGGTGTGGATTTTGTGATGTTCAGAAAGGGCTGAACTCTTAGTGAAGCTTTTCCCACAATCATTGCATTTATAGGCCCTCTCTCTTGTGTGGATTATCTGATGCCTAATAAGGTGCGAGCTGCGATTGAAGCTTTTCCCACACTCATTGCATTCATAGGGCCTCTCCCCTCTGTGAATTCTCAGATGGCGAAAAAAGCCTGATCTGTGAGTGAAGTTTTTCCCACACTCACTGCATTCATAGGGCCTCTCCCCTGTGTGGATTCTCTGATGTTCAGAAAGGGATGAGCTCTTAGTGAAGCATTTCCCACACTCACGGCATTCAAAGGGCCTTTCTCCTGTGTGGATTCTTTGATGCTTTATAAGGACTGAGTAGTCATATAAATTCTTCCCACCTTCAATGCATGTATTTTTTCTCTTTCCCGTGAGGATTTCCTGCTGTATTGTGGTTTCGTTGAGGTCTGTCCAAGTTCCCTGACAGGAAATACATTTACCCACTTTCTTGCCTGGATGGTTTCCCTGCTCTCTTTCTGATCTGTGCTGAATCTCACAGGAGTTTCCCGGCTCATGACTCTTGGACACATTCCTTTTCAATCTCTGCGATAATACTCTGTGTTTATCCACTTGCTCAACATTTCCCTGCTGAGAATTCTGCTCCTCTTTCTCACACACCATTGTGTCACCTGCTGTGATAGAGACAGAAACTTCAGACAGGGATGGAAAGGGGAAGGCCAAACCAAAACAAGTCCTGGAGAGAGGTCAAATAAAAATCAGGAACTAAACTCCCCCAAACTCTGCCCCCAAATGTTGTAGTAGGATTTTATGTTTCTTCTGATTTAGAATGAAGGATAATGAATAATTCTGTACCTTGTATTAAATGTATTGGTGTATGATCTGAGCACATCCTGCCAGACACCCTTTCTGAGTAACAGAAAGGAATGGCCAAATGGGCCAATGGGTAGAGATACATCAGTCAGAATCTGTGTCTGGACTGATTTCAAGGCAGTAACAGACCTTTGAGGGTCATCAATTTGTTGCAGGTTTAGCATTTTAAAATAAGTAAAAGAATGCCATGGCTGTTTTCTTTTGCATTGCAATTTGATGTTCCTGTTCAAAATGTTGTGTGTAAATTAATTCTGTTTTGTGTGTGAATGAGAAATGTGTGTGTTAAGAGAGAAGTGTGAAGGCCATCACTGAACCAGATGTACGAGGGAGGAAGCGGCAACAGATGCAAGGGCACCAGGAGGCTGCAACACGTCCCTATTGAAATGCCAGAGGGCGGCTGATTGATGACTTTAAAGATGAGACAGGCACCTATCAATGGGGACAAAATAGCTGTGATCAAACCCAACATGGGAGAACTCCCTGAGGAACTACTTAATGAAAGATCAAGATAAAGGATGAAAAGGACAATTTAAGAAAACAAGCACTCGTCAAACAATTCATTACAACATGACAGTGCAAAACTCATTGGTCCCAATGAAGGAAAATCAGTATATAACCAGGGTGCCTTGCCATGAAACTTTGGGTTCATTCTGCCAAGACTTCCCCAGAGGATTGTGTTGCAACCGACGGAACCCGGCTCCTCCTACCCATGATCAAACTAGCTGGCCACTAGGTTGATCCAGACTATGGACTGGTAACTATAACATCGATTGGCTGGACAGCATGTGTGTGTGTGTGGGGGGGGTGTGTGATTGAATGCCTATGCTAATTGTACCTTCAATAAATGCGGCATATTGCCTTTTCCCCTGAAAAAGATCCCATGTGCTTCTTATAAGCATAACAGGGTAACACCCACAGGGTAGCTAGCTAGCACATCTTGGCAGGACTGTTAAATTAAGTTGTTCATCAAGACACACCTGGTTGACAATGGACCACGGGAGAAGCCCATCTACACTGAGTGGACTGTCATGTACTCTGTCATGTGGACTGTCTGGAATCTAGGTAATGGCTTCCTGCAATGACTGAGGGAAATTGGGAATGAACATGTGACTTGCACATGTGACTCCAAACTCCACCTTGCTGCTGTTATTTTCCACAGTAATAACAATGGGATGCCCTTCACATTGCAAAAGTATAAAAGGCCCTGGAAACACCTCCATTTTGTCTTCAATCCTGCTTCTTACCTCTGGGGGAACTTTGCTACAAACTGAAGCTCTGAACAAACGACTGAATGACCCATCCCAGCTGTAGATGTACTCCAGAGACTTGACTTAAGCCAACAGTTTATTCCATCACTGCTACAAGCCTGAACCAAGAACTTTGCCATTACTGGATGTAATTGATTCCCTTAGCCAATTTTAACTCTCCTCTTTCTTTCTTTTATGAATAAACCTTTAGATATTAGATACTAAAGGACTGGCACCAGCATGATTTTTGGGTAAGATTTAAGTTGTATATTGACCTGGGAGTGGCTGGCCCTTTGGGATCAGAAGAAACTATCATTTAAAGACACTGGTTGTAAAGAACCACTTATCTCTGAATCCAGTGTTTTTGGTGGTGTTATAAGAACCAGAGTGCCTGAGAAAACTGTCTATGTTTTCTTGTTAGCCAGTGTGGTGAAACAGGAGTTTACTTTTGTGGCTGGTTTGGTCTATCTTATAAAAGAACAGGAGTACTTGTGGCACCTAAGAAACTAACAAATTTATTTGAGCATAAGCTTTCGTGGCCTACAGCTCACTTTATCGGATGCATGCTTATGCTCAAATAAATGTGTTAGTCTCTTAGGTGCCACAAGTACTCCTCTTCTTTTTGCGGATATAGACTAACACGGCTGCTACTCTGAAACTTATAGAAGAATAACCACCAGTTTGGGGTTGTGTTTGCCCTATTTCTCAGCAGTTCATCCTGAATTTGGCATCCTTAGTTGTGACCCGCTAAGGCTTGGTGACAGGGTGCCAAGGGAGGGGGTTGGGTCATGGATTTACAGGGACTTAGGTGACACAACCTTCATACAGTCGCCCTTGGGACCGCTCTCTTTAGGGTATGCCTAAGGTGCATCAGGAAGTCAGCTGCCTTCCAGGCTGAGTCTCACACTAGTGCATTAAAAATGGCTGTGGAGACATTGCTTTGATGTTAGGGCTCCGCTTGGAGTTCAGACCATCCAGCCCACCCACCCCCCTCAACCCCTGGCTTTAGAACCCAAGCTACAAACCAACCGCCTACACCGTTATTTGTAGTGAGTCAGCATGGACTCTGGCTGGGAGGCAGCTTCCAGACACAGTGCAGACATACCCTTAATGAGTGACATGATCGCTTTAGCTTTTTCCAAGGGTGAACCCCGGTTCCCCTTAGAACCATAGAGTTAAAAGGAGCACAAAGGTCATCTAGTCTAACCCCCTGCCAAGGTGCAGGATTTGCTGTGACTAAACCAGACTCCTTTTGAAAACCTCCAGTGAATAACCTTCCACCACCACCGTAGGTGTCTGTTCCATTGTCCTACGGTTCTTCCAGTTAGGAAATTGTTCCTGAGATTTAATCTAAATCTGCTGTGTTGTAGTTTGCACCCCCTCTTCTGGTCCTGCACTCTGTGACAAGAGAGAAGAACAGTTCTCCATCCTTTGTATGGCAGCCTGTAGCAGGGAAGATCAGCAGGGACCACAACCCGCCCGTTGGGCTACAGATCCAGGAAAGCCACATCCACCCCTCCGGAAGATGAGGGGTGGAACAGGAAGCAGAAGTACAACAGGGGGCCCTGCAGCTCAGTTGGGCTGGAGCTGCCAAGGGAGATAGACGCTTGTCACCTGCTGCCAGAGTGGGACACTGAGGACCCACTAGGGCTGCCACCAGAGGACTGGCCAAAGTTCCCAGGGTCACCAGCCAGTGAAGGTGCCAATGAGCTGATGGGGCTGCCACAAACCACCGACCTGGGGAAATGGAGGCCAGAGGTACCAAACCCTGGGGATTGTAGGAGGTAGCCCTGGGAAACTAGACCATCGTCTGGCTGAGTGTTGGCCTGACACTAAGTAAGGGTGTCGTGGGTGGATCCCTCCTGATCCAGTGGCAGATTATACTGCCACTGTTAGGACCCGGAGCTGGGACCCAGTGGAGTCAGGTGGACCAGGGTCCCCCTACCTCCTGCCACTCCACCTTTGGCCAGGAGGCCTGTGTTGGTCGACCGGCCACCCAGCAAGGACGCTAGACTGTGTGGTGCTTGGCCTAGGCAAAGCCCCTAATTGTTTGCTCCCCCACCTTGCCTGAGGGCCTGGGCTTGGAGTCTTTGCAGCTCTGCCCTGAGACAGACCAGGAGGGATAGCCACACACGCTCACAAAGCCTTTTGAGTATTTGAAGATCACTGTTATATCCCCCCCATTAACTCATTTCCAAACTAAACACACTCAGTTCCATCAGCCTTTGCTCACTGGTTTGCGTTCCACCCTTTTGATCATCTTTGTCACTTGCCTCTGGATTCTTTCCAGTTTCTCTACATCCTGTCTAGTCACTGGTGACCAAAACTGGACGCAGGACTCTCCCTGAGGCCTAACCAGTACTGAGCAGAGCAGTACTATCACCACCTGTGATTTGCATGTTATGCTTCTCTTAATGCATTTGCTTCTTTTTGCATTACCATCACGCTGTTGACTTCATGTTGAGGTTGTGATCCACCACAACTCCCAGATCCTTCTCAGTGGTGCTGCTGCCATGCCAGTTATCCTCCAGTCAGGATTTGTGCATTGGGTTTTTCTTCCCGAAGTGCAGCACCTTACACTTGTCTTTGTTCAATTTCATTGGTGTCTACAGCCCAGGTCACCAATTGATCACAATCCCTTTCAAGTTTTGCTCTATCTTCCAAAGTGTTGACAACCCCCACCCCCCCCCAGCTTAATGTCGTCTGCAAATTTGATCAGTATGCTCTCTCTTCCTACATCCAGGTCGTTAATGAAGATGTTAAATAGCAACAGACCCAAAACAGATCCCTGTGACACCCCATTTGAGAAATCCCTCCAATCAGACATCATTCCAATAATAGTTATTCTTTGCTTGTGGTTGTGTAACCAATTATATATCCACTTAATGGGAGCTCTGTTGGGCCTGCATTTCTCCAGCTTACTCATGGGACTGTGTCAAAAGCCTTTTTGAAATCCAGGTCTATTTTAGCCACCAAACCAGTTAACCTATCAAAGGATATCAGGCTGGTTTGTCATGCTATGTTCTTAGTAAATCCATGCTGCCTGCTACCAATTACCCCTTCATCCTCCGGGTATTCGCAAACTGAATGTTTTATACACTGCTCTAGTAGCTTCCCTGGTACTGAGGTCACGCTGACTAGGCTCCAGCTTCTCCTTTTTCCCCTTTGTAAAGATGGGCACTATGTTAACCCTTCTCCAGTCTTCTGGGACCTCTTCTGTCATCTGAGTTTGCAAATATTGCCAGAGGCTCTGAGATTCCATCAGCTAATTCTGGGCTGAACAGCAAGAAAGGAGGTGGGGGCTAGTTTGGGGGATAAAGAGCTTTGTTATCAACATTTCAGCTGTTGAGCTTGAGCTGATGGCTAGCCATCCACAAGGAGTCATCAGAGGGAGGTGGAGGTTTCAGTTTGGACAGAAGGAGACAGGTCTGGAGTAGAGCGGTAGATCTGTGATTCATCAGCATACGGACAGTAGCTGAATTTGTGTTTGGGGGTGAGATTTCCCAGAGATAAAGTGCAGCGGAAGTGACCAAGGACTGAGCCCTGTAGAATCCCCACGGAAGAGTGGAGTGGGGGTGAGGACGATCTTCCTAAGAAAATGCTGAAGAAGTGGTTACAGAGGTAGGAGGAGAACCAGGAAGCAGACAAGATGTCAAGAAGACGACCATGGTCAGTGGTATTAAAGGCGGCTGACAGGGCAGGAAGAATAAGGATGGAGCACTGGTTCTGAGCTTTGCTTAGGGAGAGGTCATCAGAGACTATGGCAAAAGCATTCTCAGTGGAGGGCTCCAAATATCTGCCTCCCTGAAACCTTCCCTTCCCACTGCCACCAGACCCTTCTTGCTCCTTGGAGGAAACACTCCCCATCCCCTTCCCACTATCCTCAGTCTTTTCCACTTCCAAGGATCCCAGATCTCCCACCCAATCCTCCCCCTCCAACAGCACCACTGCTGGGACCTCCACCCCCTGTCTCCATTCCCAGGCTCCCACTTCAAACCACCACACTTCCTGTTCCCAGGAGATTCTGTCTCTGATTCCTCACCTCCTCTTACTTCCATGGTACCCATCCCTCCCTGATTCCCTCTAGTCTTCCACATACCTATCCCTTTCCTCCCACTACACTCAGCCTTCCCTACCTTGTGGCACCCCACAACCACTAGCTCCCATCATCTTCTCCCCTCCCATGCTCCCTGCACTGGGTCAGCTGTAGCTGGAACTGGATGGTGGAGGGAGGAGTTGGAGTAACTTGGCAGAGGTGTGACTGTGATATGAAGGAAGGTGCATGTGAACCCTGAGGGACCTAGTCTGCCCCATTTCAAGGCACTCAGTGGGCTGTTGCTGAGACAGGGCACAGCAGAGGTGGCATTGTGGGGGTGGTGTGACCCTTAACTCTTCATTTCCCCTTCCAAGAACGGAGGGGACGGGAATCCTTACCCAGCGAGGTCACATTCTCATAGTTCTCCTGCATGACGTCTCTGCAGAGGGCTCTTTGACGGGGGTCCAGCAGAGCCCACTCTTCCCTAGTGAAATACACAGCCACCTCCTCGAAGGTCACCGGCCCCTGAAAGAGCAAGAGCCCCCCACTCACAACCTACTGCCCCACTCACAGCCCCACTATTCATGGGGGAGAGGAGCCAATCAAATGGAAGCTCTGGCAGGCTCACAGTCAGCAGGGTCCCACCCCCACCCTGCTCAGAGCAGCCAGGAGGCAAAACAGGAGGGGAGGCAGAGATCCCCTCACCCCCACAGCAGACAGGGGGGGAAGGGTCTTCTCATCCATCACACACCTACAAGCCAGAGGCTGATGCGGGGGATGGGGCCCCCAGCAGGCTCCAGGGTCACTTCCCAGCAGGCATCCCAACAGGCTTCCCCCAGTGTCAGCAGCTGGAAGGAAGGGGAGGGGTTATCTACTCTAGGCCCAACTGGTGGGGAACCTCTCACCCCTCCTTCGAATCTCCTAGCAGCCTCTAGCTAGTAGGTTCATGTTCTTGCACTGGGAATCTGATACATTTCCCCAGCACTGTCCAGTGTTTCCACACCAGCCGCATTCTACAAATAGGGTAATTTCCTCCCCCAAACCCGATAGGTCTGTTCTCGGAATCCAGGACTTGGGTTAAACAATTCCCAGCAAGTTTGTCACAGGCCTTGTCCCCCTCCCTTTCTCCACCCTGGGTACTTCCTGCCCCCATCCCACCTCCACACTGAGCTCCCCCAAAGATCCAAGGCCCTCAGTATTTCCTGCCCCTCTCCCTCCAGCAGGAACCCACTAGCAACCCTGCAATAATCCCTACCTGGACTGGTTCCACTACAGCCAGTTCCCTTCCCTGGCCCCTGGGAGGCTGGGACAATCTGAAGCCAAAGGTGGGCGTTACTCTGCCGCCTGTCAGGGTGAGAAGAGTGGACAGGGAAGATTTCAGAAGGACCTTTAGTTCCTGTCACATGATCTTCCCTGGCTCTTTCCCTGCACAAGATGTTTCTGACTCACATGCTGGGAAAACATTTCATCACTTTATCATAGCCCAGACCCGGCCCTACCCACCAGTGCTAAACCCATTGTGCTAGTCTTAAAACCCTGAGGGCAACTCCCCCAACAGTGGGGACCAGGCGGAGACAGGGACAGACAAAGTCTGCCCAGTGTAGGTGCAGTAAATTAAATGAAGTTTGCTGTTGATAGCTGGAAGGCATGGTCAGTAGAGACAAATAGTGGACCATGAAGTGGGGCTCACTTCCATTTTATGTATTATGTTCCTCACCCTCATGCTTCAGGGTTTAATCCACAACTGCTAGGGGTCAGGAAGGGATTTTTTGCCCCCCTATGTATTTTTAGAGCGTTTTTTTATCTCTTTCCTCTGAAGCTTCAGGAATGGCCACAGAAGAAGACAGGATATTGGGCAGCGTGGATCTCTCTCTCTCTCTCTCTTTGTGCTCCCATGCTCAGAGTCTAACTGATCATTATAGGTGGGATGGGGAAGAAATTTTCCCCCTGGGTCAGGTTGTAGGTGACCTGGGGGTTTTTCCATCTTCCTCTGCAGTGTGGGGTGTGGAGCACTCACTAGGCTCACTCAGAAATATCTCACTTAACCATTTCCCTGCCACTGCAGGGGTCTGGGGCACTGGGGCACCTCGGTCCCTCCTATTTTCTGCCTGGGGCATATAACAGTCTAGTCTCCTGTGGACTGCAAGAGTTTGGTCTCACTCCAGTTGTTGGGTTTAGTGGGCAGGTGCTGGGGGGTTGGCAGCCAGTGCTAGACAGGAGGTCAGACCAGATGATCCAGTGGTTCCTTCTGGCCTTAGACTTTATGACTCTGACTGGATGTGGGAAGGTTTGGGAGCTTATGACCTTCCCACCTCCTACTTATTTCTCCTTCATTTTCTGTCTTCTCTTTCCCCCCCTCCCCTCCCTCTGCCTGGGAGACTTAGTGACCAACGATCCTTGGGTTCCTTTGCTCTCCTGCAATCGCTGACAGCACTCAATGCCAGTTTGCATCAAAACTTTCTGCTTCGTCCCCATTTCTACTAACCACTGCAGGGGTTTCAGTCTCACTGGCTGGGATACAGGCAATGAAAGGGTTGCTGTGCACAGCTGCAAACTGCCTCGTTTCACAGCTGTGATAAGTAAGCAAGTACCACTTATTGGAAGCCAAATCTTTTCTGATCCCTGTACATTTACTATAAAAGTAAGAATACAATATGTATTCGTGCTGAGTCTATATATAACTTGTGTATTTCAAGAGGCTGACAGAGAACACTGACCACAATGAACAGGGGAGTGCAGGAGTGGGGGAGTGAGATTTTCTTTGCTCTAGATCATAATGAAACACTCAACATCTCACAGCCTCCTGACTGCCTTTCCTGAGCCCCCGGGGGTCGCAAACCACCAGCTGAGAAACACCAGCCTAGATCACTCCTTTGTATTGGCATTGACTATGCATGGGAAGAGAGTGCTACATGGTGCCCAGACAAAGCGTGAATGAACCCAGTGCAATGGCATATATGGACCAACCCTGGGAACTGTTAATTCCAGTAACACCCATGTTTTGAACTCTCTGCCTTACTTCACTATAAAAAGAAGATAAAAGTTCATAAGATCTTACAATACCCTATAGCAACAAGTTGATGAAAAGTAGGTTCAATTCTTTTCAGCCATGAATGTCATGCACAGCTGCAAGATGACCAATGACAGAAAATTAAATTAGTCCAAACAAAAGGGGGCTAATGATGTCGTTCAGGGCCAGTACTAAGCTCTATGGTTGGTAAACAAGAAAATGTGGCAACAAAGTTACCTAGGCCAAATCTGGCCTTAGGGACATGGATTTAATTAGTAAACAAAATAATAAAAAATTAACTATGCCACCTACTTTTATTCCTTTTCGGACTTTTAAAAAGAGATGGGGGGGAGAAATCATCTCCCACCTCACACCTGACATGGCAACACTGCTACTAAACTGACATATTTCCTTTCTGAGAGGCTTTGTTTTCATTATATTTTAATTTGGGTTCCCTCCACTTTCTCCTCATGATGCACGTTCATTAGTTTTCACTTCATTTTGACCATAGTTCTATCCTGTTTCTCAGAAAGGCTCTAAGGGCTTGTCAGTTAAAATATGTTCCAAAGAGACCCATTGCTCCTGTGATTAGTGACTTTCTTAAAGTCTCTCAGTGCTTGTACGTTAAACTAGTTTTCTAAGAGGAGCCCTCTTTTTAAGAGCAGGATCAGTAATGAAACTTACCCTCTTTCCCACAAGCCACTGCCTCTGTGCCTTTACTGTCTGGTGCAAGACCTTCAAATAATTCTGCTGAGGATGTTTCCCAGAAATTAATCATCATCGGGATGGCTAGGAATGTATTGGGAGAAAAAAAAAATGAAGATTCTATCTTAAATGAATAAAATCATTCCAAGAAATATAAATTAATGTAAGGCATAACGTAAGCATAAAAAAAAGTTTAGAGCAAAAAGTTAATTAAAAGAACCAAACAAACGTTGCATTCTTAAAGTAGTGCAGGTTATGCAAATATATATGTATATTGAATTGCTGTTTTAACCAAATTAGATGCTAAAATTAGATGCTGTTTTATTTATTTAAAGTGTAAAAATCAGCTACAACCTGTGTCACAAGAGGTAAATAGTGCACTAAAATAATTATAAGTTAAAAATGTGAATACATTATCAATTTAAAATGTTACAACAAAAAAAGTCTGTATTTAAAAAAAAAATTCTAACTATACTAACAAACTTTCAAATAAATATGTTTAAAAAAAACTCAGCCTTTGTATTTTTTTTTTTTTAAAAGTATCAAGCAGCCACTCAAACACAGGAAAATTGTCAAAGACCTCAGTGGTCTTTAAAAAAAAAGCTTTAAAATCAGACTATGTAAACTTAATTAAAAACATAATTAATATTACTGCAATTAAAACTGCAAAATAAAATCCTTAAAATTAATGTAGTCACTTAAAAATGCAATAATTAAAGAAAGCAAAGGCAAAAAAAAAAATGAGTACTAAAAAAACCTGCAAAACACTTTAAATGCTTATGTGACATTGTTAAGCTAAAATATTTAAGAGACAAGTCAGTTGAAAATATAGTGGTGCAAGAACAAAGTAACATCCCTTCCCATTGTTACACAGCTTCCAGGTGCTGGAGGCTGCGATCCCCTGTCATTAACATGGTTATTGGTCTGAAATCTCCCCATGGCCAGTCAGAGACAGACACGTACCTGTGTCGCTCCCCAGCCCCCGTCGCAGCATCTCTAGGGGAAGGAGAAGATGGGAGAGGTGAGAATTCAGGCCCCCGCATTAGATGGTGACAGAGATCAGAGGCCAATAACGCAGCCACTGCAGACAGAGCCAGACCCACAGGGCTGCTCCATGGGGAAGGGCGACTCGCTGAGCTGGGCTGTGAGATGGAGCCGAGGATCAGTGACATCACTAGAGTCCCCAACTCCTCCCGAGGGCCGGGGTCACTCTAACCAGAGGAGACGCCACCCCCAGACTCCAATTCACCTTTGAATCCCAGCAGCACCTCCTGCAGCATGGCACTTTTCAGAGAGAAATCGCTGAGTCTCTTCTCCAGCTCCGCAAACGACAGCTCTAGCTTCCGAAACGTCCCGTCCTCCCTGCTGGGGAAAGGAGGGGTGAGAAATAGGCCTGAGCCCCGACTCTGAGCCCAGCAACCTCCAAACTCCAGGAAACCTGGATCTGAGCTTTGTAGCCTGAGATGGTCATTGTTATGGTGAGTCACCTCAGCCCTGTGCTCCCCAGAGAGACAGGAAATGGGAAGACACTAGAGCAAGGAACGGAGACATTGTTCAGGAGCTTTCTCAGGGACGCTCTGGTTCTGTGGGGGGCAGAGCCACCCCCTACGCTGGTTTACTGCAGTAACAAGGGCCACCAGCACTGAGATTATGTGGAAAGGGAAGAGACACAGATCAAAGAGTGGGCAGATCCTACATGCTGACAGTGGCCACAGACAGAGCTCAGGGCTCCAGCAGGGAATGAACCTGGGCCCTTAAACACCAAAACCCTCAAGCCCTTCAGCTGAAGCAGTAACCCTGGGCTGTCCAGCTCTTTTGGCAGAGAGGGCCACATTGCCCTGTCCGTTACAGCCAGTGGCCAGGGCATCAGGTTAGGACTCTGTGCCCTGCTCCATTCACAGCAGAACACCCACTGCTCTCCATGGGACACCCACGTACAAGAAACAAGGGGAGAATCTGCCCTTTGTAGCAGAAATAAAATTTTAGTTCTTAATTTGCTAAGTCTTTGCCTGTAACACTCAGTGTCACTCAGGAGGAAAACAGCTCCTTCCCGGACACCCTGTAGGGCCCTGCTGGTTCTTCCCTGTGTTTCCCTGCCTTTCCCACCCTCCTTTCTCCATTTCTCTCCTGCTTCCTTGTCATTGTGTCTCTCCTCTGTTCTCCCCTCAATACAGCAACCCCCTATTCCCACCCCACAAAGGTTTCACTCCTGCCCTCTCCCTGATCCACCTGCTCAGGTGATCACCAGGGAACGTTCAATGTTGACATCGAAGTGTCGCCATTTCAGTTGACACCCCGATGACATTAACAGGGGACAGAAGAGTTCACGCTCTCTGAGCTACGGCTTCAGGCTGCTGGCAGCCCCAGCAAGGCAACACTGCCTCTGTTTACACTGGGGAGGTGCTGAAGGCCACCAACTCACTTTAACAAATGTGAAAGCTGAGATTCTGCGTCCTCGAAATACATGATGCAGCCACATCAGTCCAGGAGGCAGGCTTGGTCTGTCCCATCTGCCCTGTGTCTAGCAGCCCTGCTGTGACCTCATTAGCGATCAGACAGTAACCGGCTCCTCTCCTACCTGAGTCAGCCACTAGGGGAGCCAGAATCACACGCTCCAAGGGCAGGGGGCAGCTTACTATTCAGTGCAGTTATCAAACTTAACGGCCCATGAGGGGGAGCGAAATGGAGCCCAGGACTTACCTGCCCCCAGTGCTCCCAGCACCCTAAAGAGGGAGAGAAAGAGGAGGCCGTCAGGGGGAGTATACCTGTGTGGGGAGGCCTGATGCTCTGCAGGGGTCACCACTAAGGCCTCAGGCAGTAGGGGAATTTCAGGTTTACATTCCCAGAGCAGCGGCCCGCCTCCTCCCTGCCACCCCGGGACTTTCCCCTATGCAGCCCCAACAATCCCTGTGGGCAGGTCGCCACTGCAAGAATCTTCTCCCCGGGCACTTTACAGGCAGAAAATATTTCTCTGCATTGAGAATCGAATTCCGTCCAGTCCTGAGAGACCCAGAAGACCCCTGGCCCCACTAAAACCATTAACCTGCCGTGAGAGGGTCCTTGGGCCTGGCCTGGGACCTCAGCATGGTGGGGGAAGGGATTTCACCCTCCAAGTGCAAATGCAGAGTCATTTCCAGGAGAGAAGGTCTTGGGGCTGCAGCATCCAGGACTCCCAGGACCCACCCCTGGTGCCACTGCCAGACTCACAGTGTGACCTTGGGCAGGGCTCTGCCCCTTCCTCTGCCTCACTTTCCCCATTTGTCCCATAGGGATAATGCCCCCAACCCCACTCTGTAAAGTGCTTTGGGGTCCAGGGCTCAGAAGCACCTATAGAAACGCTGCGTATGATCATTGCAATGACAGCCTGACCTGCAGGGGTTGGCTCAGCTGCTGCTGCCCCTTCGCTCCTCCCCTCTCGCTGAGCAGGGAAATCTCCCAGGACAGGCTGCAGATGCCCTCATCCCTTCTCTGGACAATGGCTCTCTCTAGCTCTTCCAGCTGGGCCAGCAGCCGCTGCTCCTGCTCCTCCAAAAACCCTCGCAGCTCCTTCCACTTCCAGACGATCTTCTGCCTCTCGGCTGCCATCTGTTTCTGCAACAGGGAGAGGTCGGCTCAGTAACAGGTGAACATAGAACATAAGAACAGCCAGACTGGGTCAGACCAAAGGTTCATCTAGCCCAGTACCCTGTCTTCTGACAGTGGCCAATGCTAGGTGCCCCAGAGGGAATGAACAGAGCAGGGAATCATCAAGTGATCCATCCCCTGTCACCCATTCCCAGCTTCTGGCAAACAGAGGATAGGGACACCATCCCTGTCCATCCTGGCTCATAGCCACTAATAGACCTATCCTCCATAAACTCATCTAGTTCTTTTTTGATCCCTGTTAGTGTCTTGGCCTTCACAACATCCTCTGGCAAGGGGCTCCACAGCACTGTGTGTTTTGCGAAGAAATACTTCCTTTTGTTTGTTTTAAACATGCCGCCTATTTATTTCACTGGGTGACCCCTAGTTCTTGTGTTGTGTGGCAAAAGTAAATAAGGAAGTGTTATTTACTCCTCATAAGTCATGATTTTATAGACCACTACCCTATCCCCCCCCTTAGTTGTCTCTTGTCCAAGCTGAATAGTCTCAGGCTTTGTCTACACTGGCACTTCTCTCCTGCTGACAAACAGCAGCTACACTGTGCGCCTGTTAGCAGTACGGCTGTAGCGGCACAACCGTGTCGCTAAAAGCTGTAGCGTGTAGCCATGGCCTCAGTCTTATTAATCTCTCCTCATACGGAAGCTGTTCCGGACCCTTCATCATTTTTTTTGGCCTTCTCTGTGCCTTTTCCAATTCCAATGTTTTTTGTTTTTTTTGAGATCAGGCGACCAGATCTGCACACAGTATTCAAGATGTGAAGGTACCATGGATTTATATAGAGGCAACAGGACATTTTCTGTTTTATTGTCTATCCTTTTCCTAATGATTCCCAACATTCTGTTTGCTTTTTTGACTGCTGCTGCAGATTCAGTGGGTGTTTCCAGAGAACTATCCACAGTGACTCCAAAATCTCTTTCTTGAGTGGTAACAGCTCATTTAGACCCCATCATTTTATGTGTATTTGATATTATCTTTTCCAATGTGCATTACTTTGCATTTATCAACACTGAAATTCATCTGCTCGGTAACTGGGGAAAATCATAAATGCGCCTGGGGGCGGGTGGCAGAGTTATTTACCAGAACACGAGATCTCTTGCGGTGAGTGATGGGAAGTTCACTTATCCCAGGAAGGGAGGAGGGATCAGGGCCAGGGTGAGCTGTACATCACCAACAGGAGGGACACTTCTCCCCAAAACCTCATCAACTTGCACTGAGCCAAATCCTCCATCTCTGCAGCCCACATTTCATCTCCTTCCTCCCCATCTCCCCAGGAGCTAGAAAGGATCCCTGGTCACTGTGACATCCAGACAGCCTGTGGGTAGGGGCTCTGGGCTAACACAGACTGACCCTCTCCTGCCCAGCAGCCTCCTACATCCTAAGGGCATCGTGTCACCCCCATGTCTGACCCTGCCCTCTCCCTGGGCTCCAATGGGGATGGGTCCCTGGCTGAGGCTGGCAGGGTGGGCCCTGCATTCACCAGGTCATTCTTATGAAAACCTAAGTGGTGGGGGGCTCTGGGCACCTACCAGCAGCTCCTCGCTTTGCTGCTCCTCCTCGGCTTTGGCTGCTTCTCTCTCTTTTCCCAGAGAGGCCAGATGCTTTTGTGGTGCCTCCTGGAAGAAGCAGCGGAGGGAGGGTTAAAAACTGCTGCAAACCTCCCAGCTGCCAGATTTCAGGGCCTGTCCTGCCCTGCAGACGCCTGTGCAGGGTCCCTGGGACTCAGACTGAGGGGAGATGGTGAAACAGAGCAGCTTTTCCAGAGGAAACGCAGGGCCCCAGGCTGCAGTGACAGGGCTGCAACCCAACCCCCAGCTCCCCGGTGCCTCATCCACACCCCAAGCAGCCAACTTCAGACAGTCCCCCACTTTCCCCAGCTCCAGCCCTAGCCCCCAAAGCTCCTGCAGGGCCAGATCTGAACATGGAGCCCCCCCCCCCCCCAAACATCCCCAATCCCGAGCCCTGACCCCCCGCACACCCCAAACTCCCAGCTCCCCCACAGTCCGTCCCCGCTCAGCCCGGATCTCACACCCCAGAGCACCCCCCCGGCTCCCCCTCCCCTCGCTCCCGCGCCCAGCCTGGGCTCCCAGCTCTGCAGCCGAGCCGCGCTCCGGCCCTTCCTGGCCCGGCAGCTCCCGGGCTCCGTCGCCCCGGCCCCGCAGCAGGGGCTGCCCCGCTCCGGCCACTCGCCCCCCGCAGCCCCGCTCCGGCCGCGGGGAGTTCGGGGACCCCCCCGGGCAGGGAGCGAACCAGGTAGCCGGGCCCGGCCCCTCTCGGCAGGAGCGTGTCCGCCCCACGCGTGTCCCCGCCCGCCCGGGCCCTGCCCGCCCCGCGCTGCCCCCGGCCCCACCGCGCTGCCGAACTGGAGCAGCCCCCGCGCTGCGCTCCCGGCCCCGGCCATGGCCCCGCTGCCGGTGTAACGACAGAAACAGTGACCGCTCCAGATTCCCGACTTTGGCTGCACTGAGCATGCGCAGATGAATTGAGCATGCGCAGTAAACTTTGCTGTCGCCGCTGCCCTCATTTGTGCTTACGATTTGCTGCCTCCTCTTTGGGGGGGTTTAAAAGCACCAAGGGGGGGCAAATCGCAGCGGGGGGGGGGGGGCTGCCAGGATATGAGCAGGGGGCAAAAACTTACTGGCCAGGGGGGATCAAACTGCTGTAGGTAGCGGCGGGAGAGGGGCTGAAGGGGGAAAATCGGGGGTGGGGGTGGTAGCCGGGGTTAAGCCCGGGGGGGGAGACGCTGCCAGACCCTGTGCGGGAACAAACCCCCCGTTTAGGGAGGGGAACAGCGACCCCTGGGGATGAGCCATCCGCTGTGCTCGCAAATCTGGGGGTGTCGGGGGTTGTGGGGGGGGCAGAGGCTGTTTTCGTTCTGCACCCAGGACGCTGCATGTCAGCCCCGGAGCAGGCGGCGGGTTCCTGGGGCTGGGTCTTAAAGGCACAGACCTCCCAATTCCTACATTGTCAAAGCTCAGACCCCGCAGCTCCTCTCTGTCTCACACAAGTGCTGCAGGGCTGTTACTGCTCCAGCCAGGAGGCTGAATGCGGTGAAATATTGTACAGACGCCCCCTCCCTCCCTCAAACTCTGCCTCTCACGCTTTGACATTGTAAAAGTGTCTCTGTCAGTTTCTATGTCTATATGAAATCACTGCAGCTTCTTTCTCTTACACAACGTGCTGAGTTGCTAACTCCCTCCCAGAGCCCACATGTCTGCACCCCCTGCTATACCCCAGGTCAGAGCCTGCCCCCCTCACTCAAACACCCAGCCCAGTACAAGGGCACTGTTTACAACCCGGGAGCTGCCAGACAGGCACTGTCCAGCCCAGCCCTGTGCTGCCATCCTGCTTCTTCCCCTTCGGTGTGGGCCCATGCTGCACCATGCTACCCCCCCTGCCCAGCACCCCTCTGGTTCCCTACGCCCAGTGCCACACCACCCAGAGACCCCCCCACACACCCTGCCCAGCACCCCTCTGACTACCTACGCCCAGTGCCACACCACCCAGAGACCCCTCCACACACTCCTGCCCGGCACCCCTCTGACTCCCTACGCCCAGTGCCACACCACCCAGAGACCCCCCCACACACACCCCTGCCCAGCACCCCTCTGACTACCTATGCCCAGTGCCACACCACCCAGAGACCCCTCCACACACTCCTGCCCGGCACCCCTCTGACTCCCTACCCCCAGTGCCACACCACCCAGAGACCCCCCCCCCCACACCCTGCCCAGCACCCCTCTGACTACCTACGCCCAGTGCCACACCACCCAGAGACCCCCCCACACACACACCCCTGCCCAGCACCCCTCTGACTACCTATGCCCAGTGCCACACCACCCAGAGACCCCTCCACACACTCCTGCCCGGCACCCCTCTGACTCCCTACGCCCAGTGCCACACCACCCAGAGACCCCCACAAACCTCCATGCCCAGTTCCCTCCCAGACCACGCCCCCACCCAGTCAGAACCCCCCACAGATCCTCTCAATGCCCAGTCACCCCAGCTGAAGACCCCCCCAAAGCCCTTCCACAACTGCACAGTGCCCTGCACTTCCCCACCCAGAGCCCCCCACAGATCCCCTCACTGCCCCACCACCACAACTGCACAGTGCCCCGCACAGACACCCCACACTTCCCAGTGACACAACACACACAGATCTCCCCACGCCCCCACTGCCCAGCATTCCCCCAGACACACTAGAGACCTACCCACCCACATCCAGTGGTGAGCTGAAGCCGGTTCCCACAGCTCCAAGAACCAGTTGCTAAAATTAGACCTCCGTGGAGAACCGGTTGTTAAAGGGCCAGGAGGTGGGCAAAGAACTCCAGTTCGCAGGCTGGACCCAGGACTGGCGCTAGTGTTTTTAGTGCCCTAGGAACACGGCCATTTCGCCGCCCTGCGCGCTGGGCCGCGGCTCTGCTGGAGCTGCCGGCTGTGCCTGCGGGAGGTCCACCAGAGCCCCGGGAGCAGTGGACCTTCCGCAGGAATGCCTGTGGCAGCTCCACCGGAGCCGCCTGCAGCCCCCCCGGCAAAATGCCACCCCCCAATAATCCTGGCGCCGTTCTTATTTTATGTATGTGTGTGCGCATTTGCTCCCAGGATTCCCAGCCTGGCCCTTCCCCCGCTTCCCTCCGCTGCAGCGTGTTCAGCCGCCGGTGTAACGACAGAAACAGTGACCGCTCCAGATAAGTTGCAAAACGGGAGGGTTGCTCAAACTGACGTTACACCGGCAGCGGGGCCGTGGCGGGGCCGGGAGCGCAGCGCGGGGGCTGCTCCAGCCCTGCAGCCCGCGGGGCAGCGCGAGGTGGGCAGGGCCCTGGGGGGGCGGGGACACGCGTGGGGCGGACACGCTCCTGCCGGGGGGGGGGTCAAGGCTGGGGATTGGGGTGTTTGGGGGCGGTTATTACGTGGGGGTCACAAGCCCCCCAGCTCCGCCGCTCCCCGGGAAAGGGGGCGGGGCCTGAGAGGGGGCGGGGCCGGGGCAAAGGATGAGCGGGGGGGAGGGTCAGGCTGGCGTCTTTTACCTGGGCGGCAGGTTGGGAGATGTAGTTCCTATCGCTCCCCGGAGCGGAAGTGACGTCACGGGGAGGCGGAGCCGAGTTGCAAACGCGCGCGGGCCGCTCCTGCTTTCCCTGGCTCGCGCGGGGCCGTTGGAGCCTCTCCCGGGGCCGGAGAAGGGTTTGTGCCGTGGGGGCTCTGGGCATGCGCAGATCGGGCGGGAGAGCCCTTCATTAACCCCCGCGTGCCCGCCCCGGCTCTGCCCGCGGAGCTGCAGCCTCCAGGTCCCGGAGCGAGCCCCGGGGCCGGGCAGTGACTCTGCCCCGGTGTCTGGGGGGGGGACCCGGCATCTCGCAGCGCCGGGATCTGCTCCCTGGGGGGGGCAGCGCCCGCGGGTGGCTCGGAGCTGCTGTCCCCGCAGGAGCCCAGCGCCCCCCCCGCCAGGCTCTGCCCTGGGGCCCCACGGGGGTGGCGGGGGGAGGGGCCCGGCCCCACTGGGGTCCCTGCGTGGGGCCGGGCAGGGGCTGCCGGGGGGGTGTGAGACCGGGCTGGGAAAGGGGCTTGTGGGAAATGTCTGTGCAGCCCAGACATGGCCGGGGGGGGGGGAGAAGAGCAGGTGACCCCCAAGAAGTGGGGAGAGAAAGGGGGGGCTGAGATCCCCTCGGATTTACCGCTGCCTCCTCCCGTGGGGAGCCCCCTCCTCTCTTGTCCTGCCCCCTTTCTCCCTAGAGAGCAACGAGCAACACCCAGGGTGACCCCCCCTTCCCTCAAATCCCTGAGAAGTTCCCTGTTCCCCTCACCCGATTGTGCCCCATTTTCTCTCCCCTTTGCCCATGGCCAGTTCAGATCTCAGGTTTGGGGTGTTTCCCCCCATTTTCACCTGCAGTGATTTGTCCTTGCGTAGGTGGGAAATGGTTCCCCTGAGTGATTTCTGAACTGGGCAGAGGGTTAATGGGCAGAGGCTGGGGCGGCCCTGAGACAGGGACACCGCTGGGCTGGGGGGGGCCACTCTGTGCTGGCAACAGGGCGTGGGAAGGGCCAGGAAGGGGAGGGAGGAGCAAGCATCCCCTATGGAGATGGCCCAGCCCCAGGATTCCTAGTCCAGCTACTCCTCCCTCCCCATCACCTGCTGGTCACATTCCCAGACCCCATTGCCAGCCCCTCCCCACAGCCAGCGACCTTCTGACTGCAGCCCCACTCCTTTCCCCTGTGAAAAGACATCACCCAGGGCTCCCTCCTGGCCCTGTGAGTGTGAGGCAGGAAGAATCCATCCCATCCTGTTGTTGATTCAATATCCCTGTAGAATCCCCTCCAATTTCCCCTCTTTTCTCTTGAACTGTTGAATGGTAACATAAAATCTCTCCACATGTTGATGCTTGTCCCTTATATTGGCAAATATTTAGTTTGTGCCCCATTTTCTCCTCAGTTCTGAAATACTGATATCAAATTCTCCAAAATCTTCCCACTTTTCTCTCCAGGTGTGTGACTGAGATCAGGGCTCTTATTGTGCTGAGCGTGGCCCTGTTCTGCCAGGCATTGAAGAGACCCCAGGTGAGATCAGACTGCACTGTTGTCCAGGTAAAACTGAGACCTGCACCGAGATCACGGCCCCCCTTGTGCCAGGCAGCGCACGACTGTGACCCAAACTGCTGCCTCCATTGTTCTGGGCACTTTGGAGACCTCGACTGAGATCTGTGTCCCCGTTGGGCCTGGCATTGCACTGACCCTAACAAAGATCACACCCCACCACTGTACTGTGCACTGCACAGACCTTGACAGAGATCCTGTCCCCACATTTTGCCAGTTGCTGCAGGGGCTCTAAACAAAATCAGGGATCCTGTAATGCTGGGAGCTGCAGAGTCCCCAACTGATATCAAGCTTCCTGTTGTGCAGGGCTCTGCACAGACACTGACCAAGATCAGAGTCCCTATTGTGACAGGTGTGGAAAAGACACCAAGGATATCTCTACCCTGCTGTTAAAACCCCCCTGCTGGCCCATGCCAGGTGACTGAGGCTCACAGGGCTCAGGCGAAGGGGCTGTTTAGTTGCAGTGTAGATGTCTGGGCTCAGGCTGGAGCCAGGCTGTAGAACCCTGCGAGGTGGGAGGGTGCCAGACCTTGGGCTGCAGCCCCAGCCGGAACATGGACACCACAATTAAACAGCCCCACAGCCTGAGCCATGTGAGCCCAAGTCAGCGGGCACAGGCCAGCCGCCGGTGTCTGACTGCAGTGTCGACATGCCCACAGGGACAGAGAGGCCTTGCCACAAAAAGCTCAAATGCTAAATAGGCCAATGGTGGGAGGCGACTCTCCATTTTACAGATGGGGAAACTGAAGCTCAGAGAGCTGAAGTAATTTACTCAACTTTGCATGGAGAATTTGGTGCAAAACTGGGAACTGAATCCAGATTGTTTGAATTCTTGCCTCTCCCCTTATCCACAAGCCCAGCATGTGTGTGTACAGTGTTGATTTGGCCTGTGTTTGCCTTGCATTGGCTTCTAAGGGAGGCTGTGGAATTTCCTTCACTGAAGGTTTTTAAGACTAGGTTAGAGATACACCATCTGGGAATGTCTAGGGATACTTGGTCCTGCCTCAGCACAGGAGGCTGGAGTAGACGCCCTCTCAAGATCCCTTCTAGGCCTACATTGAAATAATTCTCTTTGTGCTGTGTCCTGTTCTACGCTGAGCTGTTTTGCATGGTGCCTTTTGGAACTATGATGCACCATGTTGTGTTGCATAGTTTTATGATGCATTGTTTTACCTCAGCGTGTTTGGTGTCTGTGTTATGTTGGTTTGAGTTGAGCTATTTTGCACTGTGTACTTTTGTCCTAAGGTGTGTTAGTTTGCATTGTGTTCCTTTCTTCTCCTTAGTATTGTGTCATTTTATGCTGTGCAATGTAGTTTTTTGTTTTGTTGTTGTTGTTGTTTGAATGGCCTGACATCATGTTGTTGTGTGTTTTTTTTTCTCTGTATGTTGTTTTATATGTATATATTGCATAGCATCCTTGAAATGTAGGGCTAGATAGGACCTCAAGATATCATCAAGTCCAGCTCTCTCTGCCGAGGCAGGACCAAGTATATGATGATTATCTCTGACAGAGGTTTGTCCTCCCTGTTCTTAAAAACTTCCAGGAAAAGAGACTCCACAGACCCATTGTAAGACTATTCCAGAGCTGAACTAGCTCAGCTCTGGTGACACGCACACAGATTTTAGTGGTGAGTGGCTCTGGAGAGAGAGGAGACCCCAGTGAGTGGGCAGGTGGGTAAAGAGACTAAAGTTGGGAGGAGAAACATTGATGTGTGCAAGGTCTGTGACAGAGCTAGAAATACATCCCAGTTCTAGTGCCACCGTACTGCTGTTTTGGGCACTGAAGGTCTCTGCCACCCTGGTGTTTTAGGCACTGGTGCAAACCCTTAGTACAGACAGAATTTACACTAGTGCACTCTGGCACTGGTGCACCATGTCCCTGTTTGAAGGTTTGAAGTGGTGGAGTGGGAGGGGCAGTGACCTCACAGAGGCCTGGGGCTGGCTGAACAGTGCAGCTGGTAAGGGGGGGGCAGCAGTGAGTGCTGGAGGTATGAGCCAGGAGCACAGCCCCACAGGACTGGACACTGAGTTCTCCTGACCTGTGAAACACACACCCCGCCTGTGTGCAGGGACCACAGCTGAGCTGCCCTGCCAAGACAGCCTGTGCATCTATGGACAAACCACCTCCTCCTGCAGCCTAATACAATGGGGTCTGGGGACCTTTCCAAGCTGCGGGTGATGTGGCTCTGGCGTTAATGGGTATGTTCCTGGCTCTGTCCCTGACCTGCCTGGTGACCTTGGGGAAGTCACAGCCCCTCTCTGTTTTCCTCCTACCCATTGTCTCCTTGGATTGTGATCTCTTTGGGGCAAGGACTGTCCCTCTCTGTCTGTGCAGTGCCCAGCAGAATGGGGGTGCTGATCTCAGTCTGGTTCTCTGCCATGTGCTGCACGATGGGGCCCTGATCTCCATCAGTGTCTGTGCAACAAAAAGCACAGTTTATAGACTCACAGATTTTAAGGGCAGAAGGTAGAGGTGTATTTCAGATGAGGTCTCATCGGTGCCTTGTATAACAGTACTAACCCTTTCATGTGTCTGCTGGAAATACCTCACCTGATGTATCCTAGAACTGCATTAACCTATTTCACGGCGGCATCACATTGGCAGCTCATAATTATCCTGTGATCAACCAATACACCCAGGTCTTTCTCCTCCTCTGTCACTTCCAATTGATAAATCCCCAGCTTCTTGCAAAATTATGCAATTAGAGATTAACAACTAGAACTAGAACAATTAGAATTTGTGCACTGTTCATTTTCATCCCATTTCTATTACTCCAGCTTTCAAGGCCATGAAAATTTTCTTGTATGATTTTCCTGTCCTCCATATTGGCAATCCCTCCTGGCTTTGTGTCCCACTCCCACTTCTTGTGCCAAGATCACTAGTTAAAGCGTTGAGTAAGATTGGTCCCAAGACTGACCTGAGGAACTCCACTAGTAACTCCCTCCAGCCTGACAACTCACCGTTCAATATGACCCCCTTGTAGACTCTCCTTTAACTAATTCTTTATTGACCTTTCGGTTCTCATATTAATCCCCATCTTCTCCAATTTAACAAATAGTTTTCCACGTGGAACTGTATCAAAAACCTTACTGACATCCAGATGAGGTTTCTGTGGCACAATCTACCTTTTGTAACACCATGTTTTATTTATTTATAGTGCTGAAGGCTGGGAGGAAGTGTTAGCAATAGGCTGAGAATGGCCATGTGGAGGTGGGGGAGGGGATGGCAGACAGTGGGGAGGTGGGGGGGATGTGACATTGGAGGTGTATCTGGGATTCTGTTTTGTAGGAGTCCATGTCTCTGCTCCCTGTGGCCGTGGTGCCTTCTGTACCAAAGGAGCACATCAGCAGAGCAGACGCACACACCGTAGCTCTGCCTGGAACACACAGTGTTTATTGCCAGACGGGCTGGGCGATTTTTCAGGGACCCAGCTTGATATGCCAGGCTGGGGTGGGTTCAGCTGGATGAGGGTCTGGGGCTCTGATAGTTTGCAATGTTCCTTTTTGCATAGTCAGGTCTTTCCATTTATTGTTTTACCCCCACCTATACCCAATGCCACTTTTGTCTTAACTTGCTTCGGTTATTTCACTTCTAGTTTTTAAATGGAATCTAAGAATTGCAAAGCTGAATGAAAGATAAACAAACAGAACCATTTGAATGTTGGCCCATAACTGGTAGAACTATACCTAGTGAAGGTCGGCTGTAATTTCCTGATTACCTCTAGCATTTTCTGGTGGGGCGGATAAAGCAGTGTCAAAGAGCCAAATGCACATTTTTAGGGCGAAAGGGCTCGTCAGGTGTTAGCTCTCTAAGGAACATGTCACCACCCAGGGCTTGCAGTCTTTCAGGAGAGGTGCACTGGATTGTATTTAGGAATCTCAAAATAAAAGGCGAAGATGGCTGGTTCATAATATCCAATGAAATCTTGCAAACAATTATACAAATGGACCCTACTGCTGGTAAAACAACATGATATTAATACTGATTCAAAACTGACATTAAAATTAGGAGATAAATGTATGAGAAATGAACTGACACCTACGTACCATTTCTTAATGCCTAAAATTTTGACACTCGCTCACACTATCTTTTTTTAAAAGCGATGCATAGCACACAGTCAAGTTAATGAATGAAAGCACACCCTTTATTGACTGCTTTCAATGAGCATCTGATTAAGCACCTAATTACAACTGTACGACTGTAAGTGGAAATGCATCAACCCAGCTTAGCTCCAAGGTGTTTAGATAGGAATAAAAAGTTTCTAAATTAAATACATAGCAGAATGGTTAATGGGGAAAATACACTGAAATGCCTCTACCCAGTCCTGTTGATTTCTCCCAAACCCCCGATGAGTTCTGGCCTCTTGGTCAACTCAACTCCCAGTCCCACATCAGCTGTGCCCTCTCCCAGCCTAAGCCATTTCTACTGCAATTGTTCACCCTCCTCATCCAGGCAGGGGATTGGCGGTGCAGCACCTAACATACTGGCGTTAATCACTGTCTTTCATACTGGGGCTATTTAGATTTCATGGAACGATTTCTCAGAATTACTGACTCTGGGAGGTGGGAGAGAGGAGAGGCTGAGAGGTCGTTTGCTCTTACGGCCACATTCAACTCTGGTAGGCTCCATGTTACCTCGTCCTCCACCCTCCCCCATGTGTCTCTGTTGATGTCAGTGTGTCACCTGATCATAATGCCACTGGCTTCAGCAGAGCTCCTAGACAGGAGCTACATCACGAGGAGATTACAGTACTGCGAGTAAAATACATCACAAGGAGGGTGTAATTATCCTGAAATGAAACATTCCAGTCTAGGAAATGAAAGAATTTAAGTACTTCATTACTTAAAATTATGCTTGAAAGGATTGGATTTTTATGAATAAATTGCAGTAAATGTTAAATTCACTGTACACACACACAGATGAAAAAAATATTTATACAGGTAATGTACAGAAATGCTTCCGGAGAAAGTGGAGTTTGATTTAAGGATATTTACACTGTATATTTTGGTGTGACATTGACAATTTCTCTTTGAACAGTTATATGATTTGGCTTTTGGAATCTCAGCAGTTACTGTTATTAAACAATTGTTGTCTGACAACCCCCATAACTTCCCACAGCTCTGAATATTGAAATTGTAAACATTGAAAAAAGGGCTTAAAAATAAATATCGCTATCTGTTGAAATTAAAAGAAAGAAATAGAGAAAATGGATTTTGTCAAACCCACTTAACAGCAGTTGCAATATGCTAGGGGATGGAAATTCACAACTAAGGCCATGTCTACATCTAAAATTTGGCAGCGCTGGTTGTTACAGCTGTATTAGTACAGCTGTATAGGGCCAGCGCTGCATAGTGGCCACACTTACAGCAACCAGCGCTGCAAGTGGTGTTAGATGTGGCCACACTGCAGCGCTGTTGGGCGGCTTCAAGGGGGGTTCTGGGAACGCGAGAGCAAACCGGGAAAGGAGACCAGCTTCACCGCGGTTTGCTCTCGCGTTCCCGGAGCCACCCTGCAAACCGCAGGGAAGGAGAACCGCTTGCTCGGCGGTTCGGGGAACGAGAGAGCAAACCGGGAAAGGAGACCAGCTTCGCCGCGGTTTGCTCTCGCATTCCCGGAGCCACCCTGCAAACCGCAGGGAAGGAGACCTGCTTGCTCGGGGTTCCGGGAACGAGAGAGCAAGCCGGGGAAGGAGACCAGCTTCGCCGCGGTTTGCTCTCGCGTTCCCGGAGCCACCCTGCAAACCGCAGGGAAGGAGAACCGCTTGCTCGGCGGTTCGGGGAACGAGAGAGCAAACCGGGAAAGGAGACCAGCTTCGCCGCGGTTTGCTCTCGCGTTCCCGGAGCCACCCTGCAAACCGCAGGGAAGGAGACCTGCTTGCTCGGGGTTCCGGGAACGAGAGAGCAAGCCGGGGAAGGAGACCAGCTTCGCCGCGGTTTGCTCTCGCGTTCCCGGAGCCACCCTGCAAACCGCAGGGAAGGAGAACCGCTTGCTCGGCGGTTCGGGGAACGAGAGAGCAAACCGGGAAAGGAGACCAGCTTCGCCGCGGTTTGCTCTCGCGTTCCCGGAGCCACCCTGCAAACCGCAGGGAAGGAGAACCGCTTGCTCGGCGGTTCGGGGAACGAGAGAGCAAACCGGGAAAGGAGACCAGCTTCGCCGCGGTTTGCTCTCGCGTTCCCGGAGCCACCCTGCAAACCGCAGGGAAGGAGACCTGCTTGCTCGGGGTTCCGGGAACAAGAGAGCAAACCGGGAAAGTGAGACCAGCTTGATTACCAGAGGCTTCCTCCTTCCACGGAGGTCAAGAAAAGCGCTGGTAAGTGTCTACATTGGATTACCAGCGCTGGATCACCAGCGCTGGATCCTCTACACCCGAGACAAAACGGGAGTACGGCCAGCGCTGCAAACAGGGAGTTGCAGCGCTGATGGTGCCCTGCAGATGTGTACACCTTCAAAGTTGCAGCGCTGTAACTCCCTCACCAGCGCTGCAACTTTCTGATGTAGACAAGCCCTAAGGCACCAACCTTAATTCTGCCCTGTAGTGACACCAGGCAATTGCCGTAGGGCTATGAATTAGGCATTTTAATGCATAAAGTTCCAGGTTACAAATCGGTATGATCTAAAGACACATGAGATCTTTTCCTCAGGATATCACCATCACTGGGTTGTTTCTCTTATTGGTAATTCCCAGGAGTGAAGAAATTAATCACATTTTGTCAGTTATGAAGTGGCCATTTCAGATTTCTGGGGAGTGTCTGTTGTTTTGCACTAGGGGCCAGGTCCTTGGAGAGACGGTACTGTGATTTCATTTTAACTTCTCCATGCTCAGCAGCTTCTGGAATTTGGTTCAAAGTATTTACATGTTTCCCTGCCATGTTCTTAAAAGTGCAGCTATAGAAAGTGGGGAAGGGCAGGAACTGACTGCAGGATCAGTAGCTGTGTCCCTTAGATATTTATAGCTCATCGGAAGGAGGACGGGGATTGGTGGGTGTCTGAGGATTTAATAATAAACACACAAATGTCATTGTTCTTAGTGAATTTTCATCTTCTAATTCCCATAACCCACTAATTATCCCTGGCTGCCCCCGGCCGTCTGGGGAGGGAGAACTAGTAAACCCTGTGGCCAGTGTGGAACCGAAAGCACAAGGATCTTTCCGTGGCTGACTCAAAGTCACCCAGAGTGAAATTCACTTCACTGGATAAAGCCCTAGTTGCTGAGCTCTGCAGAGAGGTGGGGAGGTGAATTCCATCCCCCATTCTTGAGCATGGACCCCCCCTCCAATTCTCACCCTGATCTCAGACACTACCCCAACCTTCCCCTGCAGTGATGGACCCACTTGATGCTGCCAGAGCCATGTGCCATGGGACCTAGAGAGGCCAGAGGCCCAGCTCCAGAACTGCTCCCCCTGCCCACAGCCCCCAAGCTGTGCTAGAGTTGTCTTGACTTCCCAATCTGCAGATCGGTCCAGCTGTACCCAGCCCGTGCACCCACCACACACAAACTTTGTCATAACAAACATCCCAGGATTGGGAAAGACCATCTGGGGCTGGCTGCAGTCTCCTTTTGCTGCTGTGAGGGGAATGGGGTGGTCCCTCATATAGGATCCAAACATACCCAGGGGCAGAAGGGAAATGTAGTTTTTTCCAGGGGTTTGAAATGTTTGGTTTAGAGTCCTGAGCTCTGTCTTCCTGTTTGTCTCCTTCTGCCACTTTCAGATCTCTTGGAGAGACAAGGTGGATGAGGTAATTTTAGAGCCAATTAAAAATATCTATTTGCTATCCTGGGACCAACATGGCTACAACAACTTTCCCCTTTGTACCGCCTCCCCTTCTCACCTCCCCCTCTGCTGAGATTCTCCCATGTGATAGGAAAATAAGGGTTCAGTCCTGTAACTGGATTGGGTCTTGCCAGCACTAACGGCAGTGAAAGCCTGTGTGCATTAATGACAGCAGCAGCTCTGGAACTCAACACATAGGGAGAGGAGATGGGAGTGAGCAGGTTATGTTTGTGCCAGGTGTGAGTTACTCGTGGGAATTCTGCACCACTGCGTATGCACAGAATTCACGTCCAGCACATAATTTTTTTTTTTTGGCTTGAAGAAGATATGTTCTGCCTGAGAAGTGCTACAGTTCTGCCTTTTACCCACCAGAGGCCCCTGTGGCACCAGAACAGGCAGCATTCAGCTGGGTTCATCTTGGTGGTAATTTGTTGCCCCGAGCTATACCCCAAATGGGAAGAGAGTTAGTGGGTGCAACTTGGGAGAGTCTCCTCAGCTGCCTCGGGGGGTGGGGACAGGGTGGTCATTCTCTGTTCGCAAGAGGGTGTGGAAAGGGCACAGGAGGAGCAAGTGTCTCCTATGGAGACTGCCCAGCCTCAGGTTATCTAGTCTCAGACGCTTCTTCCCCCACCATACCCCAAACCTCTTCACCCCTCCAACCATCAGTTGCCAGCCTTCCCTCGCTGCTAGCCCTTCCTGACTGGCAGAGACCCTCTGAGCCAGTAGTGTGTCAGGGCTCAACGCTCTGGCTGAGTCCTCCGAGCACTTTCTTCCTCTCTTGGGGAAACCTGCCACAGGGGCCCCACAAATCTACATTGCTTAGGCTTTGGCTTCAGCCCCGGGTGGTGGGGCTCAGGGCCCTGGACTTCAGCCCCATGTGCTGGGACTTAAGCTTTCTGTCCTGGATCTCAGTGAGTCTAATGCTGGCCTTGCTTGGCCCCTGCCCTGAAACCTGCTAGTGGCCCCCAGCGGGCCCAGGACCCCTAGTTGAGAACCACTGCTTTACCCTACGAATCACAGCAATGTTCAGGTTACTGCCAGTCATAGAATCATAGAATGTGAGGGTTGGAAGGAACCTCAGGAGGTCATCTAGTCCAACTCCCTGCTCAAAGCAGGACCAATCCTCAACTAAATCATCCCAGCCAGGGCTTTGTCAAGCCTGACCTTGTCCCAAAGGACCAGTCACTTACTGAGATCAGTTGAATCTTAGATCTCACAACGAAGACAATACTTCTAGCCAGTCCTGTAATAACCTGTATTAAGACTTATTTTAAAGGAAACAAGAGTTGTTTACAAAGTTAAAGCAAGTAATCCTATAGATGCAGACAAGTTACAGTCTTAAATTTCAAGAGGTAATGGAAGCTTTTATAATAAGGAAGCCCTATATCTTCCCTAGGACTAACCCAGGCTAATCAGCTGGGGATCTCTTGCTTATGCCTAGAAACTTTGTCCCCCCCAGAGTCCAAGCAGCATACAGATAATCAGTTCCTTTTGTATGGGTTTTTTTATCCCCTTCCTGCCATGTGCTCTGAGCTGCAAAGTCAGCTAATGGGAAGTCAAGAGCACAACAACAGTCTTTTGTTGTCTTTAACATCGCATAATAGTCTATCTGGTGTTGCTAGGCAGGGTGTAATGCATTCGATTGCCAGTCAGCACTTCACCTAGGTAAAGTCTCCTGTCTGGTGATTTACATAGCCACAGAGGCTCACAATGCAACTAGTCAGATATTAACCCAGGCGGCAACTCACAAACAGTCAATAAAGTGTAAGCGCATTCTTATAATCCTAATCCCTAATACTAACACAGATGAGTCAGACTGATACCAGCTATGCGTTTGCCCCTGTTCAATGAAGACATGGGGGCTTTTGCAAGAGCTAACACCTCATCTGCCAGTGTCACAGGCAGGATGGGCAGGGATGGTGTCTCTAGCCTCTGTTTGCCAGAAGCTGGGAATGGGTGACGGGGTGGATCATTTGATGATTACTTGTTCTGTTCATTCCCTCTGAAGCATCTGGCATTGGCCACTGAGCTAGATGGACCATTGGTCTGATGCAGTGGGCAGCTCTGATGTTCTTATGTTCACAGTCTCTGTCAGGAGTATCTACTCATTTGGACTCACTGAGGAGACACAGAAAGAAGGAAGATGTGCTGAGGCAAGAAGGCCCAATCTCAGCGCCCCCAGGGTCTCACTTCCCAAAAGCTAAAACTAGGCCCAGCCCATGAAAGGGGCACTGCCAGGAGAGACTGTATAAAGGCTGGAGCATCAAACAGCTTTGTAAACCTGAGAGAGCTGCCTTGGGAACAGTGACAGGGAGAATCCCCCAGAGTGACTCCTTCGATTCTGCTCTTCTCTGGCCTTTGGTTCATAGAATTATAGAACTGGAAGGGACCTCGCGAGGTCATCTAGGCCAGTCCCCTGCACTCAAGGCAGGGCTCAGTATTATCTAGATCATCCCTGACAGGTGTTTGTCCAGCCTGCTCTTAAATATCCCCAATGATGGAGATTCCACAACCTCCCTAGGGAATTTACTCCAGTGCTTAACCACTCTGACAGGGAGGTTTTTTTTCCTAATCTCCATCCTAAACTGCCCTTGCTGCACTTTAAATCCATTGCTTCTTGTCCTATCCTCAGAGGTTAAGAAGAACAATTTTTCTCCGGCATCTTTGTAACAACCTTTTATGTACTTGAAAATTGTGATCATGTCCCCTCTGAGTCTTCCCCAGTGTTTTTCTATCTTCCCTCATAGGTCATGTTTTCTAGATCTTTAATCATTTTTGTTGCTCTTCTCTGGACTTTCTCTAATTTGTCCACATCTTTCTTGAAATGTGGCCCCCAGAACTGAACACATTACTCCAGTTGAGAACTAATCAGCGTGGAGTAGAGCGGAAGAATTTCTTCTCGTGTCTTGCTTACAATACTCCTGCTAATACATCCCAAAATTATACTTGCTTTTTTGCAACACTGTTGACTCCTATTTAGCTTGTGATCAACTCTGACCCCCAGATCGCTTTCCACAGCACTCCTTCCTAGGCAGTTATTTCCCATTTTGTATATGTGCAGCTGATTGTTCCTTCCTAAGTGGTGTACTTTGCATTTGTCCTTATTGAATTTCATCCTATTTACATCAGACCATTTCTCCAGTTTGTCCGGATGATTTTGAATTTCAGTTCTATCCTCCAAAGTCCTTGCAACCCCTCCCAGCTTGGTATCACCCGCAAACTTGGTAAGTGTAACAGAGAGACTCTGCTGCTGGGAGAGTTTCACCATGTGTCAGAGGGTTACACCCTGGTAGGAGGGGGCTAGGCCTGTACTGGAATAAGGTCATTCTGTGCTTCACAGTGTGGCAGAACCTGGAATGTCCATTAGCAGGGGAAAATCCTGGGGGGAATCGACATGGGGAAAGGAGAGAAACCCTGTCTGAATTCTCTCACATTGCCCTTCTCACCCTGGCAGGCTACCGATTAACGTCCATGTTTTGCTCCAGATCATCCCATCCTCCCAGAGGGAAGGCAATGGCTGCAGTGGAGCTGGCTCAGGTAAGGGATTCTCAGGGAGCTGGTGGTGGCTTCTGCTTGGAGGGAGAGAAGCAGTAAATGTATAGGAGGGTGGGAGCCAGTGATGAGCTGCCAAAATATTAACAGGTTCCCTCCTCCTTACCTCACGAGGAGGTCATGCCCCATCCAATCCCCCATGCTCCTTGACACCCCCCGGGGACCCCTGGCACATCCCCCCCTTCCCTGTCCCCTGACTGCCCCCTGCTGCCCCATCAAACCCCTCCTCTCATTCTTGATGCCCCCTCGGAACCCCTGCCCCATCCAACCACCCCTTCTCTCTGTCCCTGACTGCCCCCCACCACCTCATCCAACCCCTGCTCCTTCCTGACTGCCCCCCGGGACCCTTTCCCCCATTGAATTCCCTTGTTCCCTGCCCTCTGACCGCCCTGACCCCTATCCACCCCCCCACAACCCACCAAACACCCCCTCCCTGCTCCCTGCCCCCTTACCACACTGCCTGGGGCCAGGACCGGGTCCACTCTGCCTGGACCGCAACTGGCACAGCAGGACGCGACTCCCCGAGCTGGGCTGGAGCCGCTCGGCTGGGACCGATGCTGCGGGGCCCGAGGTGGGCCGGGTCAGAGCTGCTCGGCTGGGACCAGCCCAAGCCAGGGGTGCTTGGCCGGTACCCGACTGGGGCGCTTGGCTGGAGCCAGGGGGAGCCGCTCATGTGGAGCTGAACTGAGCTACGTGCGCCATTCCCCCCACCCTCCTGGCCTGGCTTACCTGCCTGCTGCTTGTTTCAGGCTTTCCGCGAACATTTGATTCGCGGGAAGCAGGGGAGAGGGAGGAGAAGGAGAGCAGAGTGTTCACAGGAGAGTGGAAGGTGAGCTGGGGCCGGTGGCTGGGTGGACAGCTGTCCGAGCCTTTGTTAAATTTAAAAAGCTTTTTTAGAACCCGTTGTCCTGGAACAACGGGTTTTAAAAAGGCTTCTAAATTTAACAACTGGTTCATGCAACCCGGCTGGAGCTCACCACTGGTGGGAGCTGCTAGAGGTGGTGGGAGGCAGGAAATATCTTGGGTGGAGAAAGGGAGGGGACAGGATGTGACAAACCTGCTGAGACTTGTGTACTCTAGGGTGTGATGGGTTGTCGCCCTGGGGTGCAGTCTGGGGGTCTTCTGGGAACCGCTGTGCCCTCTATCCCTCAAGCTGGGCTGGCCCTTCTCATGCTGCTTTGCTGGAGATTCAGTCAGCCTCTCCAGGGCCTGTTATCACCCAACACGACAGCAGGTGGCGCCATACACCCAACTAAACTACCTGAGTGCGTTGCCTAAGCCACTCAAGGAGAGAGAGAAGACGACAGCCAATTTCCCAGCAATAAGTGTTAGCAAACAGATCAAAGCAGATTACTTAGCAAATAAGCAAAAACTCAGACCAAGCCTAACATACTAGATGGATAGAATTTGAACTAGCAGTGTTTCACCCTGACTGATGATACAAGCAGTCCACCAAGTTTCCATACACAAGCTTGAAATCCCTTTACCCTGGGACCAACACTTCCCCCAGTTCAGTCTTTGTTCCTCAGGTGCTTCCAGGAGTTCTCTTGTGCGGGGAATGAGGCCAAGAGATGATATCACACCCCCACCTTATGTAGCTTTTCCATGTGGCAGGAACCCTTTGTTCTAAACTCAGTTCCCAGTCCAGTTTGTGGAAAAATACAGGTACCAAAATGAAGTTCATTGTCATGTGGTCTGGTCACATGCCCTAGCATGGCCTGCTGAGTCATAGTAGCCATGACTCATAGGCTGGCTGAAACATTCACAGGAGGGCTAAGCTCTTCCACACTCCAATGAGCCATCAGCACTGTCTGTCTTCTTCATGGTTGTACCTGAAAGGCTCGTTGTGGGTGTTACCCAGAGTAATCACATTTGAAAAACAGATACAGAGTCAATATCCATAACTTCAGATACAAACATGATCCGCGCACACAGGTAGGATAATCATATTTAGCAAATCATAACTTTTCAAATGACACCACACGACTCATCTTGTACAAAATGCCTCATAATTATGTCCTAATCATATAATCCCTCCACTATTATTGAATATGGGCTGTAGTGTGAGATAGGTCCTAATTTCAAGGCACAGGAGTTGGGAATGGAACTTCCCATCTTTGTGGAACAGGAAATAACCCTCCAGCCAGGACTGGGAAATCTTCCCAGACTCCCAGTACTGAAATCTGAACCTACTGACACTTCATTAGTTACCCCCACCCCCAATCTTTGTGACAACTGCAAACTTTATCAATGATGATTTTATATTTTCTTCTAGATCATTGATAAGAATGTTAAATAGCACAGGGCCGAGATCCAGTCCTTCCGGGAACCCACTAGAAAAAAATCCATGTGACCATGGTTCCCTATTTAAAATCCCAGTTTTTAATCTATTTAATGTATGCCATGTGTATTTTGTATCTTTCTAGTCAAAATATTGTACTAAACCAACTCATATACCTACGTATATTACATCAGTACTATTAGCTGCAATCAAACTTTTGATCTCATCCAATAAGGATATCCAGTTAGTTTGATAGGATCTATTTTGTCTACACCTTTTTAATGGGTACTAATTATATTACCCTCCTTTCTTTATTAATGAAATCTGGTATGGGCTGCTCCATTCTCTTGCCCCGTATCGATTTCAGACTGACACACTTGTAATTAGCTGCATCATCTCTTTTATACTTTTTAAATATTGAAAATGCATTAGCTTTATTCCAGTCTTCTGGAATTTCCCAAGTGTTCCAAGTCCTAATTAAAATCAACATTAACAGTCCACCACGCTCCTCCAGCAGGTCTTTCAAAACTCTAGTTATCTGGACCCACTGATTTGAACACATCTAACTTTAATAGCTGCTGTTTAACATCCTCGTGAGTTACTTTTGGAATGGAAAGCGTCAGCATCAACATCTTATGATATGAGTTACATCATCTGTTTGTCTCTAAATCCAGGAGAGAAATATTTATTGAACACTTTTACCTCTTCTGCATGATTGTTGATAATTCTGCCGTTTCCATCTAGTAATTTACCACTACCATTGTTAGGATTAATTTTGTACTTTTTAAAAACTTCCTTCGTATTTTCATTGGTTGTTCATTGATTTCTGATAGCCTCCCTTGCCAACTTTCTACAATTCTGACCTTCTAACTTAGATTCTTTACTATTGAGTTCCCCTTTCTTCCATATATTTTATTTGGAGAATGTTGGGATTCCTACCAGGGAGCCACCAGCAGGGTCCAGAGACAGCCCCATCTCTTATATTAAGCTCTGGCTAGTAGCTATGTGATAAATGTGAAGACCCTGCTTCCGTCTGTCAGCTGGGAGACACAAAGTTTCTCTCTTTCTACCCTCTGATGCCTCCTGGCTGCTCTAGGCAAGGTGAGGTGGGACTCTGTTAACATGTGCCTCCCGTAGCTTCCATTTACCTGGTGCTGCTGTTCTGTGAATAGTGGGGTTGTGAGTGGGCAGCAGGTCCTGAGTGTTGGACTCTTTCTCTTTCAGGGGCCGGTGACTTTCGAGGAGGTGGCTGTGTATTTCACCAGAGAGGAATGGGCTCTGCTGGACCCTGTTCAGAGAGCCCTCTACAGGGATGTCATGCAGGAGAACTATGAGACAGTGGTCTTGCTGGGTAAGGAGTCCTGTCCCCTGGGTTATTAGAAGCTGTGGGGTCTCTAAAGAACCTGAGCAGTAATAACTCTATACCTTTATTCATCATCCAAGTTTTGAGAAGTTTCTTTGTCCCCCTTTTTTTCTTTATCTCCCATATACTAGCAGGCAGCAGGGAGGGAGGAGGTAATGAGAGACGAGGAGGGAACACAAGAAACTACCAAGGTGCCGAAAGGTGGTGCCAGCTGCGAGTAATGGGAAGAAGGAGAGGGGAGTGTGGAGGAAGGGCACCCAGGAAGTGGGCTGGGTGGGTCAGTGGGAGGGAGGAGAGGTTTGGGGATCTTGAGCAGTGGGGGGATCCCAGACCTTTAACCCTGAATCCCTTCCCAAACCTCAGGTAAATCCCTGACTTCAGCATAACCACTCTCACAAAGCCTCAACTTAATATAAGGCCCTGAACTGTAGCAAGCTTAGGCTACGTTTACTAAATCGTATCACTAAATCGACCATGGCTAGATCGATCTCAGAGCGTCAATCCCAGCTGTAGTGTCAACCTGCCCTTAATAACCCATTTCTTTATGTTCACTTCCTTGCCCCTCCACGCATGTTCCAAGCTAATAAGCAATACTCTGATCATGGCATCTTACCTCTACAAGTATAAAATTGCCCACAAGATGTGAGACTAGGTCATAAATCATAAAATCAGGTTGGGGTCAAGAAGAGTGAGAGTTTGGAGAGAGTCTTGTCCCCAGTCTCGCCATCTGCAGCAGCCACAAGCTGTCTTCCCTCCAGGCTCCTTGGATCTTTGAGCCTGTCCCTCCTGAGGTTGCATGGCCCAGTTCTTGTTTCGTACATTCTCCTTTTCTGGAAGAATTAGAGGCTGTTGCTCCTGAATGTTAGCGTTTAATTCCCCAGCCTTCTCCTCACACTGGAGGAGTTTAATTGTCCCTCCCATTACATCTGAGTCACTAGATTTCCTAATGCCCCAAAATGTGCTTTTGCAATGTCACAGTTCAGGGGTAGCTAAGCCTTTGACCTGCCTCCATGGTCTGCTCAAAGAATGGCCCTTCAGGTATCAGACCTCTAGCCAGCCCCTCTCTATGGGTAGGGACCCACGTGCCTCTGCTTTTTGACCAGTGTGTGAGGATTGCAGCTTGTCCTCCACTGTGTTTGCTGGATTAACATCCAGTCCCTGTGCTTTGCTTTCTCTCCAGGGGCTGTGAGCAGTGTGTGTGAGATAGAGGTGGGACTTTTGGTGATACTTGTATGATGCCAATACACACCTCAGTTTCCTGCTGTGATTGGTATTGCTATGATTATAAAGAGCAGGAGACATAAGGTGTTTTGTCACGTAGCTGTCATGGGATGATATGAATGGGTCATTAAGGAATGGCAGGGAGTAACCTACATCAATGGAATACCCAACAGAGGCAAGGGAATGACTGTCACCCAGGGCTGCCCAGAGGATTCAGGGGGTCTGGGGTCTTCGGCGGCAAGTCCCCCTTACCCGCTCTGACATCGCAGAGCATTTTCTCTGTGTCCCCCTTACCAGCTCTGATACCGCAGAGCATTTACCCTGTGTCCTCATTCCCTGTTCCTGTTCCCCCTCCTGTTTGACTCAGTTTATATAGTAATATTCTCAGCTGTACCTTTGCTTAACCAATCATTGTACTGAAACTTAATTAACCAATCCTAACACATTGAAATATAATTCTCTAACCAATTGTATCCCACTACCCTAATTAACATACACCTAGCAATATTAATTATACAGCAGACAAAAACAATTAGAGAACCAGACTGATTAACTTGTAAAAGTGATGGCCATAAAGATAAAACAATACAAAAATGAGGGTTTCACAACCACAAGCATTGAGAAGTGATTTCTTGCCAAACATGCTGCTATCAAACTAAGTTTTCTTTAACCATCTTAAGATCTGTTTCTTTATCTGGTGGCGATGGGCACTATCAGGACAGGATCATCTTCCTAACAGCCCAATAGCACCTTATTTCAGTGTGACTGGTTTGGGATGTGAGGTTGTGACCCTTCGCTTCCCAGCTTATGGCTGTCACTGCTGCTTAGTCAAAGGCCTTAGCCTAAGGACAAGGCCTCAGACTGTCACAGTAAGAGAATGCCCTTACAAATACAGACAGTGATTTTGATTCTTTGTTTTCATACTCCTGTAGGTAGCTAAGTGATAAAAGTACCCCTGAGTTTTAAACTATAGGCTTTACAGGCAGGCCTGAATATCTCTGTTCTAACAGTGGATTCTATCCCTTCCCCTATTCTGTGTCTGTCTTGTATATTTAGATTGTAAATTCTTCAGGGCATGGGCCATCTACTGTTCTGTGTTTGTACTTGTCCTAGCACAATGGGGACCCACTGTTAGTGCTAAGGAGCAACTAATGTAATGAATATGATTTATAATCATCATAACTCTCCTGCCACTTTGAGCCAAGGAAGCTGGCCTTGGGATGTTACTGCTTACCAATGAGCTGGGGGTTAAAACCATGGACTATTCTTTGTGACAAGTATCCTAGAAATTCCACTGACCTCCCTGGTTTTCTTTGCCTGCAATAGAGTTTCCAGTTTCCAAACCTGATGTGATCTCACAGCTGGAACGAGGGGAAGAGCCGTGGGTCCCAGACCTCCAGGGCTCTGAGAAAGAAGTGCTTCCAAGAGCTGCCTTCCCAGGTGAGGAATTGGTTAAACCAACTCAACAACTGTGTGGGAATGCAGGAAACATTTGGGATGCCCTACAAGGACCTTGTAAGCTCTCCAAGTTCGGGATTGTTCCCTGCAGATGTGGAATCATTATGGCAGATGTCACTCATGGCTTCCCTCCTGTTCTGACTGACAACTGGCAGCAGGTTGCCCCCCGATCTCACTTTCCCCTGAGTGCTCTCGTGAGATGCAGACCAAAACTGATCCCTTCCTCTCTCGTCTGGGGAAGGTTTTGGGGAAAATCTGCTCCTGATAGGTTTGATCTCTCCCACACATATGTTGGATTGTTCATCCCTTTTTCCATTCCTCTCTCTGAGATTTTCTTTCTTTCCGGTGCAGGTAGTGATCTATGTCTGGATTCTCTCTGTCTCCCTTCAGATGATGGGATGGTGAGTCAGAATGAGGAGGAGAAACCCCATCAGGAAGATGCTGAGCAAAGAGAACCACATGGGATGTTATCAGGAAGATCCAAAGGGAATGTTTCCGGGAGTTGTGCACTCCCAGAAAAACCAAAAGCCTGTGAGACTCAGGGGAGGCCAGAGGGAAACTTTAGTAGCTTCTCAGACCTTATAACAAGCGACAGAATCAACTTGGAAGAGACACACTACAGGTGCCATGAGTGTGGGAAAAGCTTCAATTGGCGCTCACATCTTATCAGACATCAGAGAATCCACATAGCTGAGAAACCTTATGGATGCTCTGAGTGTGGGAAATGCTTCATCGATAGTTCAGCCCTCATCTCACATCAACGAATTCACACAGGAGAAGCGCCCCACACTTGCTCAGAGTGCGGGAAGAGCTTCAGTCAGAACTCACACCTTATCAGACATCGGAGAATCCACACAGGAGAGAAGCCCTACACGTGCGATGAGTGCGGGAAAAGATTTAGTCGGAGCTCACACCTTATCAGACATCAGAGAATCCACACAGGAGTGACGCCTTACACATGCGCTGAGTGTGGGAAAAGCTTCAGTCAGAACTCACACCTTATCAGACATCGGAGAATCCACACAGGAGAGACACCTTACACGTGCACTGAGTGTGGGAAAAGCTTCAGTTACTGCTCTGCCCTTATCAGGCATCGGAGAATCCACACAGGAGAAACGCCCTACACATGCTCTGAGTGTGGGAAAAGATTTAGTCGGAGCTCACACCTTATCAGACATCAGAGAATCCACACAGGAGAGACACCCTATACATGCGATGAGTGTGGGAAAAGCTTCAATCGGAGCTCACACCTTATCAGACATCAGAGAATCCACACAGGAGAGACACCTTACACGTGCTCTGAGTGCGGGAAAAGCTTCAGTCAGCGCTCAAACCTTATCACACATCAGAGAATCCACACAGGAGAGACGCTTTGCACATGCTCTGAGTGCGGGAAAAGCTTCAGTCAGCGCTCAATCCTTATCACACATCAGAGAATCCACACAGGAGAGACGCCTTATACGTGCACTGAGTGTGGGAAAAGCTTCAATCAGCGTTCAAACCTTATCAAACATAGGAAAATCCACATGGGTGAGAAACCATATGGATGCTCTGAGTGTGGGAAAAGCTTCAGTCATAGCTCTGCCCTGATCACGCATCGTAGAATCCATACAGGGGAGATGCCCTACACATGCTCTGAGTGCGGGAAAAGCTTTAGTTGGAACTCACACCTTATCAGACATCAGAGAAGCCACACAGGGGAGACACCGTACAAATGCTCTGAGTGTGGGAAAAGCTTCAGGCACAGCTCAAACGTTGTCTCACATAGGAGAATCCACATGGGAGAGAGTGTGGGAAAAGCTCTGAGTGCAGGAAAAGCTTCAATCAGTGCTCAAGCCTCATTAGACATCAGAAAATCCGCAAGAGAAAATTGTAATAAATCCCTTGACTAGAGCTGGCCAAAAACATTTTTTTAAAAAAATCACATTTGCTAATTCCCACATAGTGATTTTTGCATCATCTTCAATGTGGTCTCTCAGCTCCACCAGATAAGTTGCCTGCTTCTGCCTTTTGCAGCTCATCCTTCTTTGGGGTCAGTCCTATGATCTTTTCTATCAACTCCTTTCCTTTTGAGTCATAGGAGTGTGTGTCCCTCCATCCAGGAATGTTCATCAGCTCCAGGTCCGTGGGAGAGAGGTTTGATCCCAGCTGTCGCAACCCTAAACCTTTGCTCCAGTTATCAGCCTGGCCAGTTGTTGGTCAGAGCAAAGCCTTGCCCAAATAAGGCAAGAGCCATATAAGCCAGAGCTGTATGCAGTAATGCAAGAGTATTATGAACAAAGGAATATCATGCAGGGTGCCCGCCCCTGTGAGCCATATATAGGCATGCAAGCCTGTCTCTGACAAAGTAGCGTGTCGTGTGCAGCCTCTGCTGACTTATTGGGCCCCAACCCGGAACCTGGAAGGCGAAGGAGCCAGGGACCAATCCGAAATCAACACGAGTAAAAGCCCCCAGACAAAACTGTAGCCTGGGCAGAGTCAGTAGTTTTCCGCGTGTCAGCTGAAAGGCTTGATCACCCTTTTAGCCAGGAGACCCCTCCGTTTTTGCCAGCTCGTATCGTATCGTATAAACAAAACCACATCCCCCAATTCGTCATGTACTTGGGGTCTGTGCTGCTAGTCAGTTACGTCTGGGTTGTGGTACATATTCTGTAACTCCTGCAAGCAGCCTGCGTTTGCTAACCCACCCCCGTCTCTACCCCCCTTCTTGTGTTTCTTGCCTGTTGTTTTATTATGGTCAAGATTGTTTTTATAACTTGTTTTATTGCCTTGTCTTTATCTCCCTCCTTCTGCTTTCTGCCTGCTGTTTTATTCTGTGTATAAGGGATACTGTTAGCTTTGCTTTTATAGCCTGTTCTTTTGTTTTGCTTTCCCTTTTTGTATAAAAAAGTGTATAGTTTAAGTAAATAAGAGCTATTACTAATAAGTTACTTTTCCTAGCCTAAAGTGTAACTATCCCCACTAAATAAACACAGCCATTTGGCTTTAAATCCTATTTTATTATGTCTTGTCGTTCCTCCCCCATTAAAAAATCACTCGAACCTTACGTGTCGCAGACACCAGCAAGGTACACTGAGGCAAAAACTACCTGTGCCTTCCATCCACTAGGACTGTACATGGCGTTGGCTGCTCAAGTTAGTCATCTTAATGAAAAAAAGTTGTAGTGCAGATGCAGCCCAGGTGCAGTGGTTGGCATTAGCTTTTGCCTTGACCTGACTTAAACTCCATCACTTTTCCTAGTCTAAACAAACCCTGAGCATCACAGTTATCCTGTTCCCCCATTTCAAAGCCCTTGTTAGTCATTGAGTTCTCCCTTGGGGAACAAATTGTTTCATTCCCAGTTACTTTAATGTTGCTTCAGGTTATGCTGGGGATCAGATATTTTTATTATCATTTTCCACACTTAAAATATATTGAACTATAACAAAGAGCAGGAACAGGGCAGGGATAGAGAAAAATGTCATTTCACCCTCTGTAACAACAGACGTAGTTAGGGTAAGTCAGAGGAAGTTCCTTATTCCCCATCACTTTACTCCTTCAATCTGTGCTAGAACCTAAGAATCCTTTTCCTTTCCTCAGTTGTGGGATGGGAGACTTCCAAAAGTGCTCCCTATGCTATAGCACATGGCTAAGCTCAGAGAATAAACCCCAATCTCCCCTGAGCTTTGCTTTTTGAATCCTGTATTTCTGATTACTTCAAGCCTGGGTATTGTGATTATTTACCAGTTTCTCTAGCACTGTTCATACCACTGTTTCTGTAACATATTTTGTTTTTTACAGGACAGGGTCGTTATTCCTTTGCCTAACCCCAACCTGGAAGGCCAGGGTGTCTGTTTTCTCTGGCCCCTCCCCACAGACAAATCTGACAGGGTTGAACCTGCCTGGAGCAAACAAACGCCCCACCGGTCACACACACAAAGCAGATAGACATACACAAGACACAGAAGAAACTGAATTATTTGAGCTCTCAACATTTCCACTTTCCCACAGCATGTTAGTTCTGAAGGTTGTTTTAATTTGTTTATTTTCTTGGAACCAGAACTGGGGAAAGAGAACACTGGAGTCAGTGGAATTACAGTAGGAAGGGATAAGTCTCATGATTCGTCACTAACCAAAGGCTTTGTAAACAGAGCGATAATGTTACTGAATGGTCTGGCTAACCCTGCAGTTAGAAACAATCAGCTCTATGGGTGGTAAATTGACAGAGGCTCTGCTGCTGATCATGAAATAGCAGCTGTTGAAAGGTAATGTGCTTCTTTTTCAATGCCTCTGGAAGTACAGAAAACAATGATCTGTGTTAATGGAAAGTTGCCATTTCTCAGAACCCCAATTTCTATTGTGTGTGTGCAGGAAGGTTTGAATGTGTAGCAGGTAGTTTGGTAAAGCTTAGCTATTTTATGTGTGTAACAGGCTCCTGCCCACCTCCAGCAGAGGTTTCAGTCACATACTATGGCAACTTACCGAATGTCACACAAATTAGTCCATTCCTCCCCACAGTCAGTCTCTCACAGGAATGTTAGAATGAGGCAGAGAACTGGAAAGTATCACACAGTAGATATACATTAAAAAGTGGGATTAATCAGAGCTGGGATGCAGACAGAGCCTGTTCTACGGCTGGTGAAGTGACAGGGACACACTTCCACTAGTGCTGGCTCTGAAATAACAGCAGAAGCAGATCAAAGAGAATGAGCTCATGTGGGAGCAATGGGCAGCTGCCCTGTCAGTGCATCACTCAGCTGGCAGGTGTTACACAAAACACAGCACTTCCCCTCTGTAAGAGAAACACTTCCCCCCACTGCCACCACTTCATTATACTGCCCATGAGACTGTTTGTCCTGCAGGACTTTGATCTCTCCGGTTGGTCCATGGTGATTCATAAAAGAGCCATTAGGGGAGCAGGAGTCATCCCAATGGAAATCTCTTCACTTCTTGCTCAGTATTACCTTCTTAGCCCTGGCTTTGGAGATGACCTTAGCCTTATCCTGTCTTGATTTTAGGTAGGATTTTGATCACCTTCTGGGGCTTGGCAGCTTAGAACTTTTGAGGGCTTTTCTCTGCCTTTTTGGTCCCCGCTGCAGTCGGTACATTCTAGACATGAGCATGGTGACCTTCCTGAGGATCTTGACAGCTTTAGCCAGCTTCTTGGGGGCTATTTTCCTGCTCACAGCCACTGTCGTCTTCTCATGACTTGTTCTGGGTGCCCAGCTGCTGGTTGACTGTGAAGGACCCAAAGTGCTGGTGACTTTAGCCCGCACCAAGGTGCCTTTGCTCGTCAGACTCCTGAACCCCAACTGGATGTGGCTCTTGTTCTTCTGCACAGCACAGCCGTGGAGAAGAGGAATCTGCAAATGTACATTCATATGACCCCTTTGTTTAATTGATGAAAACATAAAATAGACACTTAGAGGATTGGAACTGATTTCAGCTGATGGGCAGGTTTGCTCGGTTTTTATGCATTTGGACAGTGAAATGTTGAGTGTTTATATTCATTTCAAGCAGCCCTGTATAGTGGAGCTCCTGAACATAATGGAGAATGGAAATGAAAATGTTTTCCCTTTTTTCAAAACTCAAAATAAAAAAATAAGAGGCATATTAGAGGGCACTTGGATTTGAAGCAAGGACCCCTTGATCTGCAGTCAAACACTCTACCACTGAGCTATGCCCCCATGAGAGCAGATACTTCCCCCATTGTAGCTGAAGCACATCAGTGATTCCAATAGCAGGGGCAGGTTCTCTCTGGGGCACAGAGATTTTTTGGGGAGTTGGTGGCTCCTTTCTTTCCTCACCCTGGAGTAAACTCAGCTTTTTATTCCATGGTACATGTTTTATGGACTAACAGCAGCATCTTGAAGAAAGAGAAGAGTGAATATCTCACTCTCAGGGCTGAAGGTGGCCACGTCCCCTCTGTCTGACCATTGCCATTGCAGGAGAGAAGGTTTCAATGGAACTGAATGCCCTGGCTCAGACTAGAAACACAGAAAGGTTTTGCTGTTCATTGAACGGCAAAGGAAATTGTGTCTGTATGTGAAACTGAGGAGGGACATGAAACGCCCACAGTGTGGCGCAATGCCTTAAGCTAAGGCAGGAGGGTGAAGGGATGGGGCTGAGGAATGACTGAAGTGGACTCACTGGGATTGAAATGACATTTGTTTGTGTCGAGTAGTGAGAAATGTGACATGAATTCAGATGCAGGGTTGAGGCTTCTTTAGCTCCTTGTAGAACTTGAACTTGATTTTCCAGAAGAGGGAAAGGGGAAGTCTGGGGCTGCCATTCATCCCTGCCTGAAGCAGTGTATAAAAAAGGCTCCAGAGAGGCAGCTGGCAATTACAGGCCACTAAGGCTAACTTCAGTACCAGGCACATTGGGTGAAATTGTAGAGCCCAATTATTAGACACATAGCTAAAGAGATTTCGTTGGATGTAGCGAGATGGTTACTCGCTCCTGCCCTACGGGGCTTGAAACAGTCCAGGAGAGGGCTGTGGCTGGGGCAAGAAGCCTGGGCTGACTGGGGCAAATAGGCTCAGCTGTGGCCGTGCCCCAATCAGGCCCAACTGTCCCCTATAAGAGGCTGTGAGCCAGAAGCCTAGTCAGTCTCCCTCTGCTCGTAGTGAGAGAAGGGCCTAGCTGCAGGGACCTAAGCAAGACATCTAGCTTGGGAGCAGGGCTGGGGAAGGGCCAGAGGAGCTGGGAGCTCTTGCCTGGAAAGCCCCAGGCTGCAGGCTTGACTATAGGCTGAATAGGTGCAGGGTTGCAGTGGGGAAGCAGAAGTGGCCGGTCCAAACCCCTTTGCCTGGGATGAGTGGCTCATACTGCAGTCTGCCCCAGTGAATGGGGGCTAGATGAAGACTGGGCAGTAGCCAAGACTGAGGTGAAGTGGGGATAGTGGGTGAGGGTTCCTGTGAGAGGGGGAGACCCAGAACTGGGGGGGTACTGCCAGGGTAAAAGGGGTACCGGGATCCTGGATGGGACAGGGGGCCATCTGTGGTAAGGCAGATCACGGGCCTGCAGAGGGTACTTTGATGGCTGGAGAGCTAATTCCCAAGATAACCAGCAGGAGGCGCCACCAGGTGAGTCTGCCACCGCTTACATTGGGGAAGAATGAACATGGTTTTTGTAAAGGAAAATCATGCCTCACAAATCTACTATAATTCTTTGAGAGAGTCAACAAGCATGTGGATAAAGGTGAGCCCATGGATATAGTATACTTAAATTTTCAGAAAACCTTTGACAAAGTCTCTCCCCAAAGGCTCTGAAGCAAAATGAGATAAGATGGAACGTCATCCTTGGGATAGGTAACTGGTTCAAAGGCAAGAAAGAAAGAGTCTGATTTTTCAGAGTGGAGCGAGGTAAATAGTGGTGTCCCCTCGGGGTCTGTATTGGGACCAGCCCTGTTCAACATACTCCTAAGTGATCTGGAAAAAGGGGTAAACAATGAGGTGGCAACATTTGCAGATGATACAAACCAACTCAAGTTAGTTACGTCCAAAAGAGAGTGCAAAGTGTGACAAAGGGATCTTACCAAACTGTGTGACTGGGCAGCAAAAAGGCAGATGAAATTCGATGTGGATAAAGGCAGAGTAATGCACATAGGAAAACATGATCCCAACTCTACATCTAAACTGATGGGGTCTAAATTAGCTCTTCAAATTAAGAAAGAGATCTTGGAGTCACTGTGGACAGTTCTCTGAAAACATCTACTCAATGTGCATCGGCAGTCAAAAAAGCGAACAAAATGTTGGGAAGTCATTAGGAAAGGGATGGCTAGCGAGACAGAAACATAATATTGCCTGTCTATAAATCTATGGTATGCCCACATCTTGAATACTGGAGCTGATCCCCCCCCCCCCGCATCTCAAAAAGTTATCGGAATTGGGAAAGGTACAGAAAAGGGCAACCAAAATGATTAGGGGTCTTGAACAGCTTCCATGTGAGGTGAGATTAATAAGACTGAAGGGAGTTTTCAGCTTGGAAAAGAGATGACTAAGGGGGGGCTAGGATAGAGGCCTATAAAATGATGATGGGTTTGGAGAAAGTAAATAAGGAAATATCAGAGGGGTAGCCGTGTTAGTCTGGATCTGTAAGGAACTGCTATTTACTCCTCATAACATAAGAACTAGGGGTCACCTGATGAAATGAACAGGCAGCAGGTTTAAAACAAACCAAAGGAAGTATTTTTTCACCCAACACACAGTCAACCTGGGGCAACTCTGTCAGAGGATGTTGTGAGGGTCAAGACTATAAGAGGGTCCAACAAAGAACTAGATAAGTTGATGGAGGATGGGTCCATCATTGGCTGTTAGCCAGAATGGGCAGGGATACAAAACCATGCTCTTGAAGTGTCCCTAGCCTCTGTTTGCCAGAAGCTGGGAATGGGCAACAGGGGATGGATCACTTGATGATTCCCTTGCGGGCACCTGGCATTGGCCACTGTGGGAGGATAGGATTCTGGGCTGGCTGAACCATTGATCTGATCCAGTATGGCTGTTCTTATGACCAATAGAGAGTAGTCCCCACCCACAATATTTATATTTGGTGCACTGAAAGGGCTAACTTTCCAAAGCTAACCAAAATGATCAGTGAAAGTGTTTTGAAGAAAACACTAAACAGAACAATGTGAATGAAAATTGGGAGCTATTGTTTGAGGAGCTTGTTAGATGGGCCATAAGCCATGTTGCATAATTAGCTGAACTTGCAATGGCCTTTCACTCAACTCGCTGACATTTCTCCATCTGCAAATGTGGTAACTGTTTGGATCTAGATTTTAAATCAATTTTACAACGCATCAGGCTGGGCTAAAAACTGGGGTGCAGATATTTGTGTTCACACTGAAGGCTGGGTTCAGAAACCCTCACCCCTCGTGGGGCCTCAAAGGTTGGGCTCAAGCCCCTATGTCTGCACTGTAATTTTATAGTCTTGCAGCCCAAGCTCCATAAGCCTGAGTCAGCTGGCCAGGCTTTGAGACAGGTGCCCTGGGTGTTTTAGTCACAGTGTAGACATAACATTAGCCTACGTCTCCAGTGCAATGAAACACCCACGACCGGCCCGTTTTGGATTAATCAGGGTCATGCAGCTTGGGCTGTAGTAAAGTTGCAGTGTCCGTGTCTCAGCTCAGGCTCAGTACCCTGCTACAGGAGCCCAGAAGTTTGGGAGGGAGTTTAGCAAGTGGAAATGGTAAAACCGCAGTGGAGTATTACCCTGGACTCATGGCATTTCTCCATTAGTCTGTCTGTTTTGGGACACTGACAGAAACATGTCCTGCTGCTTTTGTTGTTTCAAAGGATTTTCATTCTCTCACACAGTGCACAAAACAGGACTCAACTCTCGGCATAAACTAAACGAGCTGCCCACAGATTCTGGCAGCCACAATGAGCATTTGGTGTGAGAGCTCAGACCTGCCCCTGTCCCAGAGGGAGGGGATCGTCTGTGAGGAGACTGGACCACTAACCTATCAGCTCTTAACTCCCAAACTTTTAGTAACTCTATCCTCAGTGCCTGTGAGTGTAATTTAAACCATAAGAAAAACCACACTAGGCTAGACCGAAGGTCGAACTAGCTCTAAATCTTGTCTTCTGACAGTAGCCCATACCAGGTGCCCCAAAAGCAACTCAGTAAGGTACCACTGGAACTTGAACTCAGGATCTCCTCTATACAAAACAGTGGTTTTAGCCAGCTAAGCCTGGTGCCTGCAGTTGCTGAAGGGCTCATCTCTGCACACACCTGACTCTCTGCCAACCTCCATCTGGGCCTGACAAGCTTTGTTTGTGTTTGGATTCAGTAAAGCAGAGGAGCAGGTGAAGTTTTACTCCCGAGGCTCTTTGGACAGGTCTACAGTACAAAATTAGATTGATGTAACTACATTACTCAGGGGTGTAAAAAACTTATCTCCCCAAGCAATGCAGTTATATCAAACTAACCCTTGGGTAGATAGCGCTGTGTCAACAGGAGGGCTTCTCCCATCAACATAGCTTGGGGAGAAGCTTGGTTAGTGAAGACCCAGTGGCCCATGACTCTGCATTTGGGGAGGCTGGGTGTGAGCGCAGGAAGCTCCCTAGAAGTGGGGAGCCCATTGGTGCCCAGACCATGGCACTGCCCCCCCCCCAGCTTTGTCCTCTCTCTGAGGCCCCACCTGTGCACCCTCCTTGCTCCTGTTTGGCCACTTCCCACCCCTGATCTTCCTTTTTGGCTGAGGACTGCTGGTCCATGTTTCACTTGCTCCTCTCCTCCCCCAAGGCCTTCCTGCCCTCTGCTCGTGCCTCTGCACTCCCTACCACAAGGTCTGCCCACCAGCCGCCATTGCCACCTCTGACCCATCCCTGCAACCCACCCTGCCCACCGCTCACACCTCTCTGCCCCTCTCCTCAGACCCACCCTTCTCACCACTCACACCTCTCTGCCCCTCCCCTGAGACCCACCCTGCCAACCACTCACACCTCTCTGCCCCTCCCCTGAGACCTGCCCTGCCCACCTCTTTCTTCAGTCATCTGTTGTTATTCCATGAAACATCAAGGATGGAATAAAAAGCTGAGTTTACTCCAGGGTGAGGAAAGAAAGGAGCCACCAACCCCCTGGCATTGCTGCTTTAGTTAAAGTGTTTGAACTAAACAGCTATTGAATGTCCTCCCTATGGCCCTTGTGTCACCAGAACACATCCATGCTAGCAGTTCTTGGATGGCAACAGAGAGCAGTGCACTGTGGGTAACTATCCCACTGTGCAACTGGCTGCAGGGTGTTTTGGGAAGGGTTTGCATTCTAAATCCATTCGTGGCTGGGTGACGGTGGGGGAAATGGAGATCCCAACATGGGGAGATTGGGGCTGAATTTCTCCACAGACGGAGAGCGGGAGCCAGCTCCACAGGGGGGATGGCAGTGAGAGGAGCTCAGGCCAGCTCCACACAGAGTGGGGTCAGGGCTTCAGCCCTGCAATTTTTGCCTCTAAGGTGGCTGGGGCTCCTGAACTGGGGACTTCAGCCCCACATCTTCTGCCAGGGTCCAGGGCTTCTCCTCCCTGCCCCAGGGTGGCTCCTCTCCCCCTTCAACCCCCCCTCCAGTGCAGCTCCTGCTGAGGTCTGGGCTTCTCCCCCCCCAGCCTCCCAACCCTGCATGGCTTCTCCTCCCCTGCCCCAGCTTGGCGCTTCTCCCCCCCACTGCAGCTCTTGCAGGGGCCCGGGGCTTCTCCTCCCCCCGGCTCCTCCCCAGCGCGGCTCCAGCCCAGTCTGGGGTCTCCCCCACTCCAGCTCGGCTCCTCTCCTCCCCCTCCGCCCCTGCCAGTATCTGGAGCTTCTCCTCCCCCCAACCTACCACTGCCCCCAGCCCCAGCCTAGCCGAGCTCCCTGGGGCACCCGATGCTGCTGTGGCCGGAGCCGAGCCTGGCGGGCAGGGAGCAGCGATTCACGCGGAGGCCATGGCAGAGCCATCAGCCCGAGAGGTGCGGGGCATCCCCAGGGAAGTGGAGTGGGCTGTGCTGCTGCTGGCCCCAAACCCCCGCCCACCCCGAGCCCTGAGGCTGTTTGGTGGGGGGGACTCACTCAGCCCCCGCAGGAGCAGGGAGGGGGGAGCAGCTGAACGGAGCCTGCCCAGCAAACAGCTGATCGCAGCTGCGCGCAGGCTGCCCCCAGGGAAAAGCTCAGCTGGATGTAGGTATCTGTGCCCCCATGAACTGCTAAGCCCTCCAGGGACCCCTCCAGCCTTGACATAGGTATCTGTGCCCCCCACAACCCCCAAGCCCCCCAGGGACCTGTACAGCCTGGAAGTTGTCATCTGTGCACCCCATAAACCTCCTAATCCCCCTGGGACCCATCTAGTCTGCACGGAGGTATCTGTGACCTCCAGAAATCCCCTAAGCCCCCCAATACCCCTACAGCCTGGACGTAGGTATCTCTGACCCACACGAACCCCCTGAGGACTCCTTCAGCCGGGATGTAGGTATCTTTACCTCTACAACCCCCTAAGCCCCCCAAGGGACCCCTACAGGCTGGACATAGGTATCTGCACCCCCTCCCACCTCCTAAGCACCCCTGGGACCCTTATACCCTGAAGTTAGGTATCTGTGCCCCCCAAAATCCCCTAAGGCGCCCCCGAAACCCCTACAGCCTGGACGTAGGTATCTGTGACCCCCACAAATGCACTAAATCCCCAGGGAGCCCTCCAGTTTGGACGTAGGTATCTCTGCCCCCCACAACCCCCAATCCCCTGGGGACCCCTACAGCCTGGATATAGGTATCTGTGCCCACCCCGACTCCTAAGAACCCCCGGGACCCCTATAGCCTGAAGTTAGGTATCTGTGCTCCCACAACCCCCCTAAGCCCCCCAGCCACCCCTCTAGCCTGGACATAGGTATCTGTGCCACCCACGAACCCTATAAGCCCCCCAGGGACCTCTCGAGCCTGGACGTAGTTATTTGGGCCCCACACACACCATCTAAGCCTCCCCAGAGACCCCTAAAGATGGGAGATAGTTATCTCTGCCCCCCACGAACCCGTAAGGCCCACAGGGACCCCTACAGCCTGGAGATTGTGCACCCCAGAAACTCCCTAATCCTTCCCAGGACATCTCCAACCTGCACGTAGGTATCTGAGCTCCCCACGAACCCCCTAATCCCCCCCGGGACCCCGACAGCCTGGATGTAGGGTTATGTGCGACCACAGCCCCTCTATGTGCCCCAGGAACATCTACAGCCAGGACGTTGGTATCTGTGCCCCCCCAAAACCCCCTAATCCCCACGGGAACCCCTACAGCCTGGACGTAGGTATCTGTGCCCCCCACGAACCCGCAAAGCCCCCAGGGATCTTTACAGCCAGGACATTGGTATCTGTGCCCCCCATAAATCTCCTAAGCCCTCCAGGACCCCTCCAGTCTGCACGTAGGTATCTGTGACCCCCAGAAACCCCGTAACGCCCCAGGAACCCCTACAGCCTGGACGTAGGTATCTGTGACTCCAACGAACCTCCTAAACCACCCAGGACCCCTCCAGCTAGGACGTAGGCATCTGTTCCCCCCTCAACCCCCAATCCCCTCGGGACCCCATAGACCCTGGACGTAGGTATCTGTGTCCACCCCGATCCCCTAAGCACCCCCATTACCCCTTTAGCCTGGACGTAGGTATCTGTGCTCCCACAACCCCACTAAACACCCCAGCAACCCCTTCAACCTGGACGTACCTATCTGTGACCCTCACAAGCCCCCTAAGCCCCCAGGGATACCTACAGCCTGGACACAGGTGTCTGAGCACCCCACGAGCCCCCTAAGCGCCTCGGGACACATCCAGCCTGGATGTATCTGAGCCCCCAGTGAACCACCTAATCTCCCCAGGACACTGACAGCCTGGACCTAGGTATCTGTGCCCCCCACAAACCCCCTATTCCCCCCAAGACCCCTCCAACCTAGATGTAGTTATCTGTACCCCCACAGACCCCCTGGGACTCCTACAGCCTGGAGGTTCGTATCTGTGCCCCCCACGAAACCCCAATCCCCCCCAGGACCCCTCCAGCCTGGACATAAGTATCTGTGCACCCCACGAACCCATAAGCACCTGTAGGGATGCCTACAGCATGGACTTAGGTATATGGGGCTCCCCAAAACCCCCTAAGTCCACCAAGGACCCCTACAGCCTAGAGATAAGTATCTGTGCCCCCTCGAACCCCATAAGCCCCCCCGGACCCCTCCAGCCTGGACTTAGGTATCTGTGCCCCCCACAACCCCTAAGTGCCAAGGAATCCCTCCAGCCTGGCGGTATGTATCTGTGCCCACCAGAAACCCCCTTAGCCCCCCAGGGACCCCTCCAGCCTGGACGTAGGTATCTCTGCCCCCACAAACCCCCTAAGCCTCCCAGGGACCCCTACAGCCTAGACGTATGTATCTGTGCCCCCCAGAAACTCCCTAAACCCCCAGGAACCACTCCAACCTGGACATAGATATCTGTGCCTCCCAAAAAACCCTAAGCCCCCCAGGGACCCCTAGAGCTTGGAGATAGTTATCTCTGCCATCTGCAAAACCCCCTAATCCTCCCGGGAACCTCTCCTCCCTGGACGTACATATCTGTGCCCCCCACAAACCCCCTAAGCCCCCCGGGACCCCTCCAGCCTGGACTTACATATCTGTGCCCCCTGACGCCCTAAGCCCCCCCCCGAATCCCTATACCCTGGATGTAGGTATCTGTGTCCCCTACAATACCACTAAGCCCCCCCAGGGACCCCTCCAGGACATACATAGATATCTGTGCCCCTCACCAAGTCCCTAAGCCCCCAGGGATCACTGTGCTCACCACAAACCCTTAAGCCATCCAGGGACCCCTCCAGCCCGGACGTAGGTATTGGTGTCCTCCATGAAGCCCCTATTCCCCACCAGGATCTCTACAGCCTGGACACAAGTACCTATGCCCCCCCACAACCCCTGTAATTCCCCCAGGGTCCCGACCATCCTGGACGTAGGTATCTGTGACCCTACGAACCCCCTTAAGCCTCCCAGAATGCCTCCAGCCTGGACGTAGCTATCTGTACCTCCCATGATCCCTAAGCCCCCCAGGGATCTCTACAGCCTCTACGTAGGTGTGATGCTCTGTGCATTACACTCCGTGGCCACACGGTGTCACTGTTCCTCCATGATAGCAATGCTCTGTGTATTACCTGGTGTGGCCACACGGTGTCACTGTTGCTCGTGAGGGAATTCGTTGGTGCATTACCCTGCGTGGCCACATGGTGTCACTGTAGCTCCATGCAGAAAATGTTCTCTGCATTACCCTGCGTGGCCACATGGTGTCACTGTTGCTCCATGCGGGAAATGGTCTGGGCATTACTGTAATGGAGAGGGGACTGTCTGTGTGGGGGATGGGAGAGCAGCAGGTGACTTTAGGTGAGGGACAAGACCTAAGCCTGTAAGTCGAGCTAGGCAGGGTGGAGGGGGTCAGCATCTTTGCCTGTGAAGCTGGACCAAGGAAGGGGCTGGCTGGAGGGCGTTAGTTCAGTTTTGGTTTGGAGCTGGGTTGTTGGAATTCAGGGAATCCCAAACTGGGAACTAAGCTTCCTGAACCCCCAGAAGGACTCGATTGAGGGGTGCTGGTTGTGCCCAAAAGCTCTGTTGTATCCTTCGCTCCTGTTGGCCAAAAAAACCTGTTTTACTGGCTGGCTGAGTCACTGTGTGTCCCAGGAAGAGGGGTGCAGGGCCGGATTCCACCGCACTCCGTGACACCCCCAAACCCGTCCGGGACCATTGCAGCCTGGATGTAGGTACCTGGGCCCCCCACCAAACCCCTGAGCCCCCCAGGGACCACTACAGCCTGGACCTAGATATCTGTGACCCCCACAAACCCTCTAAGCCCCCAGGGACCTCTCCAGCCTGGACATAGGTGGAACCCTTCTGCTAGGCTGAATTGATAGCAGCAAGGACTGGGTTCAATACATAGGGGTCCCTTCCCTACAACGTAATGCAAACCAGCTCGAGCCCCCCACCCAGTGACATGGGAAAATTTTACATACGCACCCCTAGGTGCCTCAAAGAGGCAATACTTCCCCTCTCGCAAGCACAGAGTCTGGGTGTAGCAGAAAATGTTTAATAACATGAGATAAACAACATAGCATTAAATTGGGAAAACACCTCAACTAGGCCGTGTCCTTTTCCCTGGGCTCTTGAGTCTAGCAATCCCCAAATCACCCCAAGACTCCAAAGTCCAATACCTCAAATGTTTCAAGAGTCCAGCAACCCAAAAATCACCCACAGTCTCGCAGGCCCAGAGTTCAAGAGTCTATCTGCAGGGTTTTTCCCCCGCCAGCCTGCGTAGAAAGGGGCACCTTACGTGGTCCACTGCTGACTGCCCTGCCTCTCCATGGGATTCTGCTTCCGCCTTCCCCATGAACTGCTCAACTCAGTCCACCAGCTGCTCTGCTCCGCCAGCCGACCTGTGATCTGCTCCAGCTGTTCCCAGAAACTGCTCTGCTCACCTCACTCTGTAGACCACTCCAACCGTCCCACAAACTCATAGACTCATAGACTCATAGACTCTAGGACTGGAAGGGACCTCGAGAGGTCATCGAGTCCAGTCCCCTGCCCTCATGGCAGGACCAAATACTGTCTAGACCATCCCTAATAGACATTTATCTAACCTACTCTTAAATATCTCCAGCGATGGAGATTCCACAACTTCCCTAGGCAATCTATTCCAGTGTTTAACTACCCTGACAGTTAGGAACTTTTTCCTAATGTCCAACCTAAATCCCCCTTGCTGCAGTTTAAGCCCATTGCTTCTTGTTCTATCATTGGAGGCTAAGGTGAACAAGTTTTCTCCCTCCTCCTGATGACACCCTTTTAGATACCTGAAAACTGATATCAGGTCCCCTCTCAGTCTTCTCTTTTTCAAACTAAATAAACCCAATTCCTTCAGCCTTCCTTCATAGGTCAAGTTCTCAAGACCTTTAATCATTCTTGTTGCTCTTCTCTGGACCCTCTCCAATTTCTCCACATCTTTCTTGAAATGCGGTGCCCAGAACTGGACACAATACTCCAGTTGAGGCCTAACCAGTGCAGAGTAAAGCGGAAGAATGACTTCTCGTGTCTTGTTTACAACACACCTGTTAATGCATCCCAGAATCATGTTTGCTTTTTTTGCAACAGTATCACACTGTTCACTCATATTAAGCTTGTGGTCCACTATGACCCCTAGATCTCTTTCTGCCATACTCTGTCCTAGACAGTCTCTTCCCATTCTGTATGTGTGAAACTGATTGTTCCTTCCTAAGTGGAGCACTTTGCATTTATCTTTATTGAACTTCATCCTGTTTACCTCAGACCATTTCTCCAATTTGTCCAGATCATTTTGAATTTTGACCCTGTCCTCCAGAGCAGTTGCAATCCCTCCCAGTTTGGTATCATCCGCAAACTTAATAAGCGTACTTTCTATGCCAACATCTAAATCGTTGATGAAGATATTGAACAGAACCGGTCCCAAAACAGACCCCTGCGGAACCCCACTTGTTATACCTTTCCAGCAGGATTGGGAGCCATTAACAACTACTCTCTGAGTACGGTTATCCAGCCAGTTATGCACCCACCTTATAGTAGCCCCATCTAAATTGTACTTTCCTAGCTTATCTATAAGAATATCATGCGAAACTGTATCAAATGCCTTACTAAACTGCTCCTTTTCATCAGCTGCTCTGCTCTGCAATATAGCTTCAGACTCCTTCACTAATTAGCACAGCTTTTCAGTGATTTCAGTTCAGGAACCTGGAATTTCAACTCTTAAGAGAATGAAAAATCAGCTCTACTACTCACTTGTTAAAAGAGAAAAAGGTGCAATTGGTGTTTCTGGTTCATTCAAGGAGCCCACTCCCTTGTCTAGCGAGTGCCACTCAATTGATGGTGAGAATCCCTGTCTCAAAGCAGTTTCACAGTTCCTCATCCACACAATCAGGGTGACAACACTCCACATCTCATGCCCCAACAACAAATAAACTGGGGATACCACAGCTGCCAAAGCAACCATCCCAGGCTGCCGTGACTGTGTCAGGTGGGGTGGGTGTGCCTACACAAACACGATCAGCCCCTGAAATTCTTTCCATACTCGCCATAATTCACCACCAGATGTCAGGGTAGAGTTCATCCTGCTTCTGTTTACATAGGTATCTGTGCCCCCCCACAACCCCTTAATCCCACCGGGACCCATCTAGCCTGGATAAAGGTATCTGTGCTCCCCACAAACCTCTAAGCCCCCAGGGAACCCACAAGCCCAGATGTAGGCATCTGTACACCTCACAACCCCCCCAAGACCCACAGGACCCCTCCAGCCTGTAGGTGGGTATCTGTGACCCCCAGAGCCCCACAAAGACCCTCGGGACCCCTACAGCATGGATGTTTGTATCTGTGACCCCCACAAACCGCCTAACTACCCAGGGCCCCCTACAATCAGGATATAGGTATCTGTTCCCCCCAACACACCAAATCCCCCCCAGGACCCCTCCAGTCTAGACATAGGTATCTCTGACCTCACGAATCCCCTAAGCCACAAAGGGACCCCTCCAGCATGGACATAGGTATCTGTTCCCCCACAACCCCCCAAGCCCCGCGGAACCCCTCCAGCCTAGACGCAGGTATCTGTGCCCAACACGAACCCCCTAAGGCCACCAGGGCCCCCTGGCCTGGATGAAGGTATTTGTGCCCCCCACAAATCCCTAAGCCCCCCCAGGATCCCTATAGCCTGGACGTAGGTATCTGTGCACCCTCACAAACCCACTGATCCTCCCAGCGACCGCTACAGCATGGACGTAGGTATCTGTACCCCAAAATGCCCCAAAGGGATCCCTACAGCCTCGATATAGATATCTGTGCCCCCCACAACTCCCTAATACCCCCAGAACCCCTCCAGCCTGGATGGAGATATTTGTGACCTCCAGGAACCCCCTAAGCCCTCCCCAGGACTTCTCCAGCCTGGACAGAGGTATCTCTGCCCCCACAGTCCCCTAAGACCCATAGGGCCCCCACCAGTCCTGGTTGTAGGTGTGTGTATGCCACACAAACCCCCTAAGCTCCCCAGGGCCCCCTCCAACCAGGACATAGGTATCTGCACAACCACAACCCCTTAAGTCCCCCAGGGATCCCTCCAGACTATACATAGGTTTCTGTGCCCCTCATCAACTCCCTAAACCCCCAGGGACCAATACAGCCTGGACGTATGTATCTATGCTCACCACAACCCCCTAAGCCATCCAGGGACCTCTCCAGCCCTGACGTAGATATTTGTGCCCCTCATGAAGCCCCTAATGCCCACCAGAATGTCTCCAGCCTGGACGTAGCTATCTGTGCCCCCCAGGACCCCTAAGCCCCGCAGGGATCTCTACAGCCTCTACATAGGCGTGATGCTCTGTGCATTACCCTGCATGGCCACATGTTGTCACTGTTCCTCTATGAGAGAAATGCTCTGTGCATTACCCTGCGTGGCCACATAGAATCACTGTTGATCCATCCAGGAAATGCTCTGTGCATTTCCCTGCATGGCCACATGGTGTCACTGTTGCTCCATGCAGGAAGTGCTCTGTCCATTACCTGGTGTGGTCACAAGGCGTCCATGTTGCTCCATGCGGGGAAATGCTCTGTGCATTACCCTGCCTGGCCACACGGTGTCACAGTTGCTCCGTGAGAGTAAAGCTCTGTGCATTACCCTGCAGTGGCCACACTGATGTCACTGTTGCTCCATGCGGGAAATGCTCTGGGCATTACTGTGATGGAGTAGGGACTGTCTGTGTGGGGGATGGGAGAGCAGCGGGTGACTTTAGGACTGGACACGTGCTCAGCCTGTAACCTGAGCTAGGCAGGAGGGAGGGGTCAGCACCTTTGCCCATGAAGCTGGACACAAGAAGGGGCCGGCTGGAGGGAGTTGGGTTAGTTCAGTTTCGGTTTTGGTCTGGGTGGTTGGAATTCAGGGAATCCCAAACTGGGAACTAAGTTTCCTGAACCCCTAGAAGGACTCGATTGCGGGGTCCTGCTTGTGCCTCCAAGCTCTGCTGTATCCTTCGCTCCTGTTGTCCAATAAACCTTCTGTTTTACTGGCTGGCTGAGAGTCACTGTGAGTCCCAGGAAGAGGGGTGCAGGACCGGACTCCCCCACACTCCGTGACAGATCCTAAGCCCCTCCGGGACCCCTGCAGCCTGGACGTAGGTATCTGTGCCCCCCCACAACCCCCCTAAGCCCCCCAGGAGACCCCTCCAGCCTGAACTTAGGTATCTGTGCCCCCCACAAACCCCCTAAGCCCCCCAGGGACCTATACAGCTAGGACATTGGTATCTGTGCCCTATATAGACTCCATGAGCCCCCCGGTACACTCCAGTGTGCACGTAGGTATATGTGCCTCTCAGAAACCCCCAACCCCCCAGGAACCCCTACAGCCTGGACGTAGGTATTTGTACCCCCACAACCTCTCTAACCCCCTGGGACATCTACAATCTGGATGTATATATCTGGGCCCCTCATGAAACCTCTAATCCCCCCTGGGACCGATACAGCCTGGACATATGTATCTGTGCCCACTCGAACCCCTAAAACTCCCTGGTACCCCTACAGCCTGGACATAGCTATCTTGGGCCCCAAAAAATCCCCTAAAACTCTCAGGATGCCTCCAGCCTGGATGTAGGTATCTATGCCCCCCACAAAACCCCTAAACCCCCCTGGTACCACTACAGCCTGGAGATTGGTATCTGTGTTCCCCCCAAAACTCTCTAAGCCCCCAGGGACCCCTACAGCCTGGACGTAGGTATCTGTGCACCTCAAGGCCCCTAGAGCCCCCGGACCCGTACAGCCTGGATGTAGGTGTGACGGTGCTGCCCATGGGAACCAGCTGAGGTCACTCAGTCAGGGTGAACTGCAAACAAAACAGGGCAGACTAGTCCCAAACGCTGGTGGTTATTTCAATACTTAGATTTACCAACCAGCACAGAACAGCTTCTGTAGTACTTCACTGGTTACTTAGAAGTTTAAACCACGCAGTTCCCTTAAAGTACCCAGCCTCTGGCCTCCATCCAGACACACCTGTCAGATATGATGATGATTCCTGAAAATCTTACTTCAACATATAAAAAAGACGGTTACTTACCTTTGTAACTGTTGTTCTTCGAGATGTGTTGCTCATATCCATTCCAGGTAGGTGTGTGCGCGCCGCGTGCACGTTCGTCGGAGAAACTTTTACCCTAGCAACTCAGGCGGGTCGGCTGGGCGCCCCCTGGAGTGGTGCCGCTATGGCGCCCAATATATATCCCAGCCGACCCGGCCACCCTTCAGTTCCTTCTTGCCGGCTACTCTGACAGTGGGGAAGGAGGGTGGGTTTGGAATGGATATGAGCAACACATCTCGAAGAACAACAGTTACAAAGGTGAGTAACCGTCTTTTCTTCTTCGAGTGATTGCTCATATGCATTCCAGGTAGGTGATTCCCAAGCCTTACCTAGGCGGTGGGGTCGGAGCGAGATGTGACGGTATTTAAGACTGCTACGCCGAAGGCCGCATCCTCTCTTGATTGTCTGATCAGCGCATAGTGTGCGGTGAATGTGTGGACCGATGACCAGGTGCACTGCACGGCATATCTCCTGTATAGGCACGTGCGCAAGGAAGGCCGCCGACGTCACCTGAGCTCTCGTGGAATAAGCCGTGAGATGGCCAGAGGGGGTGCGAGCTAAGTCGTAGCATGCGCGAATGCATGCAGGTACCCAGGAGGAAATCCTCTGTGAGGATATAGGCTGCCCTCTCATTCGTTCCGCGATCACCACAAACAGCTGAGGGGACTTCCGAAAAGGCTTTGTTCTCTCTATGTAGAAAGCAAGTGCTCTACGTACATCTAAGGAGTGCAGCTGTTGCTCCCGCCGAGAAGAGTGTGGTTTTGGAAAGAAGACAGGGAGGAAGATGTCCTGGTTGGTATGGAAGGTGGAAACAACCTTAGGGAGGAACGTCAGGTGGGGTCTCAGGTGCACTTTGTCCTTATGAAAGACGGTGTAGGGTGGATCCACTGTGAGAGCTCTCAGCTCTGAAACCCGTCTGGCCGATGTAATAGCCACCAGAAAGGCCGTCTTCCATGACAGGTATGTGAGCGAGCACGTCGCCAGTGGCTTGAATGGTCGGAGCGTGAGCCTGTTCAGGACCAAGTTAAGGTCCCAGGTAGGGGCAGGGCAGCGTACGGGGGGGTATAGATGCTCCAGGCCCTTAAGAAATCTGGCGACTAAGGGATGGGAGAAGACAGAACGACCACCTTCCCCTGGCCGGAAGGCGGAGATGGCCGCTAAGTGTACCTTTAAGGAGGAAATTGCCAGGCCCCGCTGCTTAAGGTACCAGAGGTAGTCCAGGACCGTGGACATTGGGGCCTGTGTAGGGTTCACCCCTTGAGAAGCGCACCAGCAAGAGAAACGCTTCCACTTGGCCCTGTACGTTGAGGGAGTGGAGGGCTTCCTGCTGTTAAGGAGTATATGCTGGACCGGTGTGGAGCAGCTAAGCTCTGCTGTGCTCAGCCATGCAGGAGCCACGCCGTGAGGTGTAGAGCTCGTAGATCCGGGTGGCGAAGCACGCCATGGTCCTGGGTAATCAGTCTGGGTGGAGAGGAAGGGGAATTGGGTTGTCCACAGATAGGTCCAGCAAGGCGGTGAACCAGTGCTGTCTGGGCCACGCAGGTGCGATCAGGATCAGATGCGCCTTGTCCCTGCGCAGCTTCAACAGGACCTTGTGCACCAGAGGGAACGGAGGGAAGGCATATAGGAGGTGGTGGGTCCACGGCAGAAGAAACGCGTCTGTGATCGACCCTGGAGCGAGACCCTGAAAGGAGCAAAACTCCTGGCACTTCCTGTTGGATTTGGTTGCGAAGAGGTCTACTGCAGGAAATCCCCACCTCTGGAAGATGGAATGGATGACATCCGGTCTGATCGACCATTCGTGGCAGAGGAAGGATCGGCTGAGGTTGTTGGCCAGCGTGTTTTCGACCCCTGGGAGGAAGGATGCCACCAGGTCTATCTCCTGGGCTATACAGAAGTCCCAGAGTCGAATGGCCTCCTGACATAGGGGAGATGAACGGGTTCCCCCCTGTTTGTTGATATAATACATGGCTGTTGTGTTGTCCGTAAGTACGGAAACGCAACGGCCTTGTAGGTGTCATTGAAATGCCTGGCAGGCGAGGCGGACTGCCCTCAACTCCCGGACATTTATGTGGAGTGACAACTCCTGGGACGACCAGAGGCCCTGGGTGCGCAGGTCCCCTAAGTGGGCTCCCCACCCCAGGGATGACGCATCGGTTGTTAGAGTTACCGATGGCTGCTGTGGCTGGAACGGCATGCCCGCACATATTAGAGATGGGGTCAGCCACCAGTCGAGGGAGCGGAGAGGATCAGGGGGGGACCGTCAGCAATACATCCGGGTGGTCCCTGCTCGGTCGGAATACTGAATGAAGCCACGTTTGGAGGGGCCTCATTCTGAGCCTGGCATGCTTTGTCACGTAAGTACAAGAGGCCATATGGCCGAGCAGTGTGAGGCAGGTTCGAGCCCAGGTGAGTGGGAAGGCTTGCAAGCTCCGGATGATCACACCGATCACCTGGAAGCGAGGTTGAGGTAAGAAGGCCCTGGCTTGAGTCGAGTCCAGGGTCGCGCCTATGAAGTCCAACCGCTGTGTGGGTACCAGGCTGGACTTCTCGGCATTGATAAGCAGGCCCAGCTGGGAAAAAAGGTCCGTAACGGCCTCGACATGCCGTTACACCTGCGACTGAGAGGACCCTTTCAGGAGCCAGTCGTCAAGGTATGGGAAGACGTGGATTTTCCGCCGACGGAGGTGGGCAGCTACGACGGCCATGCACTTGGTGAACACCCTCGGGGCTGTAGAGAGGCCGAAGGGTAGAACTGCGAACTGGAAGTGCTGATGTCTGACCAGTGAAGCGGAGGTACTTCCTGTGCGGTGGAAAGATGGCGATATGGAAGTACGCGTCCTCATGTCGAGGGCGGAGTACCAGTCTCCAGGATCCAGGGATGGGATAATGGTTCCCAGGGAGATCATGCGGAACTTCAACTTGAGCATCCACTTGTTGAGGCCCCGTAGGTCTAGGATGGGCCTGAGACTTCCCTTGGATTTGGGAATCAGAAAATAATGGGAATAGAATCCCTTGCCTCTCTCAGCTATCGGTACTTCCTCTATAGCCCCCGTCCGTCAGGAGGGAGCGAACCTCCTGTAGGAGGATTTGCTCGTGAGAGGGGTCCCTGAAGAGGGACCGGGAAGGGGGCGGAAGGGGTAAAGAAGCAAATTGCAGATGGTATCCGTGCTTCACTGTGCGTAACACCCAATGGTCTGACGTTAATTGGGACCACGCCGGGAGGAAGTGGGAGAGGCGGTTGGAGAAGGTAGGGGAAGGATCCTGCGTTGAGACTGGTGAGCCGTCCCTGGGCGCACCTTCAAAAACTGGACTTGGGGCCTGGCTGTGCCTTGGAAGGTCCTTGGTTCTGGCCTCCCTGGGCGCTGGGTTGGCATCTGCATCCTCCCCGGCCACGCCGTCTATTGAGGTCCTGCCTCTGATGGGGTGGGAAGTATGGGCAGCCGTGCTTGGGGCCTGAAGGGTCTACGCTGGGTGGAAGGGGTATGCATTCCCCAGCGAGCGAATAATGACTCGATTGTCTTTTAAATTTTGTAGTTTGGAGTCCGTCTTCTCTGAGAACAACCCTTTCCCGTCAAAGGGTAGGTCTTGGATTGTATATTGCAGTTCCGGGGGTAGTGTGGAGGCTTGAAGCCATGAGATGCGTCTCATGGTTATTCCGGATGCCAGGGTTCTGGCTGCCGAGTCAGCTGCATCAAGGGAGGCCTGGAGGGAGGTCCTGGCCACCTTCTTACCATCCTCCAGGAACGCTGTTAAATTCCGGGCGTGAGTCCTGGGGAAGTAGTTCGGCGAACTTACCCACCTCCGTCCAGATGTTGTGGTTATAGCGTCCCAGCAGGGCCTGCTGGTTGGCCACCCGGAGTTGCAAAGCCCCCGCTGAGTATACCTTGCGCCCCATGAGGTCCATCCGTTTTGCCTCCTTGGACTTGGGGGCCGGCGCCTGTTGGCCATGCCGTTCCCTGTCGTTAACCGACTGAGCCACCAGGGAGGAGGGAGGAGGGTGGACATACAGGTATTCGTACCCCCGAGAGGGTACCATGTACTTCCTCTCCACTCCCTTAGCTGTCGGCGGGATGGAGGCTGGTGATTGCCAGAGGTTCTCGGCGGTGGACTGAATGGTCTTTATGAACGGGAGAGCTACCCGGGTAGGCACATCAGCCGAGAGGATGCTCACTACCGGGTCATCCACCTCTGCGACCTCCTCCACCGGGAGATTGATATTAAGGGCCACTCTACGGAGGAGGTCCTGGTGGGCCCTGAGGTCTATCGGTGGAGGTCCCGATGCCGATGACCCAGCCACTGCCTCATCCGGCGAGGAGGAAGAGGAGGATACCCCGGGGATGAGGGTATCCTGTACAGTCTCTTGTTCATGACCTGTTTCCTGCTCTTGATGTCCCGCGGAGTGCGTGGGTGACTGTTTGTCCGACTCAGCCACCGGGGGGCGGGAAACAGTGGCCTCTGGTACCCGATGCTCCGAGGTGGTGGGATGTGTCTGAGGCACGGGGGCACCCTGGGCCTGATGGTAAGCCCAGGGTGTCCAAAAACCCCACTGTTGGGCAGCAGAGTCCTGTGGGCGGGGGTCTTGGAACACCCCCAGCGGTACTTCGGGGTCCTGGTCCCCATAGTAGCTGCCTGCCCTGGGAGGATGCCGACGTGCCCCTTGATGGCCACGGTGGCGCTGCAGAAGTCGGTGCAGAGGTACCGACCGACCTCACACCTCTGGAGGATGGTGACCGGTGCTGGTATTGGTGCTGAGATCGAGACCGGGACCTGCGACCGGCTCGGTGCATGGGAGGTCGACCGGGATCGCGAGCGCCGTTGCCTGGATCTGCTCCTGGAGGTGCGGCGTCCACCTCGGTGCCGAGAGCTGGAGCGGTGCCGGGAGTCTCGAGTTGATGCTCGGGACGTAGACCGGTGCTGGGAGCTCGACCGGTGCCTAGAGCAGTGAGCGGTACCGGGGTGATCGGTGCCGGGATGCTCGACCGGTGCCGAGAGCATGAGCGGTACCAGGGGTGATCGGTGCCGGGAGCTCGACCGGTGCCGGGAGTCTGATCGTGCTGGAGCTCGACGTGCCGAGGCGATCGGTGCCAGGGAGGTCGACCGGTGCCGGGATCGTGATCGACGTCATGAGCCTGAGTGGCGCCTTGATGTCGAGTGACCGCGGGACTGCGAGCTGGAGCGGTGCCGGCCTGCTACACTGACCGAAGCTGGTCTGGTCAGGGTCGGTTTGCCCATAGAGCAGAGAACCCGCACCGGCGTTGCCGGGGGTAAGGGCATTGGCGCCTCGGTGATGGCAATTAGCTCTACTCGCCGCGGCAAACGCTTCTGGGGTCGAGGGAGAGGCGAGCTCTACCATGGTGCGTACCGGGGAGCTGCCAGGTGCCGGACTCGACGGCCCTCGCGGGGTCGGAGTCAACGGTACCGGCTTGGGTGGTGCCGCGGCAGGTATTGGTGCCGGGCGATCCACCTTCTGCGCAGGATCGGACTGCGGGGTGGTTGATGGCGAGATGGTCTGCGCCTTCGCCGCCTTTGGCTTCGGGGAGATGGAGAGGCTCTGGGCTGGTTTCGGTGCCGGCTTCTTGGTGACACTCGGTGCCGCGGTGCCCTTGCTCAGCGGCTGACTTGCGGTCGGTGCCAAGGGCAAAGGTGTCAGGGAGGCTTCCATGAGGAGCTGTCGCAATCTAATGTCCCGCTCCTTCTTGGTCCTGGGCTTGAAGGACTTACAGATAGTGCACTTGGCCGATAAGTGCGACTCCCCTAGGCACTTCAAGCATGAGTCGTGAGGGTCTCCCACGGGCATGGGCTTGTGACAAGCCGAGCACTGCTTGAAGCCCAATGAGCCGGGCATGGGCTCCGGCTCCCGGTGCGGGGGGGGGGTACCCCGATCCCCTCGCTACTACTAATAACTATACTAACAACACTAAATAACTTACTAACTAACAACTATATATGTACAATAACAACTACTATATACAACGGTAGCGAAAGAGCTGCTAGGGAGTGTGGAGGTCAGCTGACGCCGCGCTCCGCAGTTCCAACGACCGACACTGGGCAGGTAAGAAGGAACTGAAGGGTGGCCTGGGTCGGCTGGGATATATATTGGGCACCATAGCGGTGCCACTCCAGGGGGCGCCCAGCCGACCCGCCTGGGTTGCTAGAGTAAAAGTTTCTCTGACGAACGTGCACGCGGCGCGCACACACCTACCTGGAATGCATATGAGCAATCACTCGAAGACGAAGAAAAGGTTCTTCTGATCCAAAGGATCAGCCACATACCCAGGTTCAATTATAACTAAGATCTTACCCAAAATACATGCTATAGCCAATTCTTTTTAACTAAGCTAAAATGTATTAGAAAAGGAAAGAGAGAGAGTGTTGGTTAAAAGACTAATAGACATATAGACTTGAATTCAATTCTTGAAGTTCAGATACATAGTAGAGGTGAGCTTGTAGTAGCCAAAAGTCCTTTTAGAAATAGTCCATAGGTTACAGTCCAATTTCCATATTCAGGGTGGCTCCAGTCAATGACTGGGGATCTCAATCCTTGTGGCTTAAAGTTTCCCCCTCTTGAAACCTAAAGCAGATCTGAGATGAAGAAGGATCGTGTCCCAGGGTTCTTATACATTTCCAGCAGCCTTTCAGCCTGAGAAAACAATAGGCTTAACTCTCCTTCCAAACATCCTGGCAATTAGTACAGGGGAATTTATTCATTAAACAGTTCAAATACAGATTACCACAACCTTCAAAGAGACACATAGACAATAATACTATTTCACTCAAGTATCATCATAAATGTTAATATTCCTTTTTTGCTATAGCAGTAGACAAGACTTGTTTGCTTACATCTCAAGACCTAAGCAAACATCTCCCCTTCTACCTCTAACACTGCAGACTTGCATTTCAAAGCTCTGTTCATTTATAGATCTTCCTAACCAGTCGTAAGGTTCACCCATGGGTCAGGTCAGTCGGTGAGGTGAGTTAATTAACTCTTTCTGGCCCTGTCACCTTTCAATGAGATATTATATTATACTCATAATATCACAGTCACGGTGAGTCGACTGCTGCAGCTCCCCATAGACTCTCTCTGCGCCTCTCACCGAGCTGGAGTACAGCAGGCGAGGGGAGAGCACTCGATGTATTGCATCTACACTAGACGTGATATATCGACTCCCGCTGGATCGATCGCTGCCCACCTATTCGGCAGGTGGTATAGACATACCCCGAGGATCTGGTGATCGGAGTGGGACCCCGGAGGGGGACACATTGAAGGAACTCAGGGGTTAAGGTGCCTCTATTGTCCACTATCAGGGCTGCTGTAGCTCAGAGGAGGTTGCTTGACTGCCTGGCAGGCTTAGGCGCGGCAAGCCTGGGAGGCAGGACAAGTGATGTGGCCACGGTGTGCTCGGGTTGCTCGTGCTCGGAGCAGGGGTGAGCTGGGGCAACGGGAGGTGCCGCAGGGCAGAGCGGGGGAGTTGCCACAAGCAGGACGCCTCAGGGTGGAGGGGGGGAGCTGCCACTGGTGGGGCGCCTCAGGGCAGGGGCATGGGGGGGAGGGCGCAAGGTGGAAGTTTTGCCTAGGGCGTGAAACATCCTTGCACCGGCCCTGCCCCATGCCCTGCCTGCAGCCAGCCCTGTACCCCCTGCCCTGCCCTGCCCACAGCCAGCCTCTGACTCCAGCCAGCCCTGCAACCCCTGCCCTGCCCGCACCAGCCACATCATCCCTGCCCTGCCTGCAGCCAGCCCTGCAGCCAGCCCCTGACACATCCCCTGCCCTGTCTCCAGCCAACTCCTGCCAGCACCCCCTGTGGCCCTGCCCAAAGCCAGCCAGCCCCCACTTCCCCTCAGCCTGCACCAGCCCCGCACCCCCTGCCCTGTCTCCAGCCAACCCCTGATGCACCCCCCTGCCTGAAGCCAGCCAGCCCTGCACCCCTTGCCCTGCCTGCAGCCAGACCCTACCTCCAGCCAACCCCATGTCCATTGGTGCCCTGCAGTTCCCAGGGCTGTAACCCTGCACATCTGCCTCAATGAGGGGGGCAGGGAGCACCTGGGACCCACAAATGTGCACACCCTAGGGTGACCAGACAGCAAGTGTGAAAAATCGGGACAGGGGATGGGGGGTAATAAGATCCTAGATCAGAAAAAGACCCCAAAATTCGGACTGTCCCTATAAAATTGGGACATCTGGTCACCCTAGCACACCCTCAGGATTCCTGAGTTCCATTGCTGGGTTTCCTATTGGTTCCACTGCTGGTTGTTTTCCTTTTCCTGGGGGACTTTGGGCAAGTTGCTCCCCACTCTAGGGCTCTGTCCCCAGCAGTCACATGGGGATTTCATACTTTCCCGCTATTGGAAAGTGCTCGAGAATCCCCCAGCAAAAGCTGCTCTGACAGTGCTAAGCAGCATCTGACCATTCAAGGTCGGAGCGCACTGCCCAGGAGGAGTGCTTGGCTCTGGGGTTTCACTTCAGCCCAGTCTAGAGAGAGGGGCCCAACCATGAAGTTTGGCTCAAGAAGACCAAGTGTCCAATTTGTTAAGGGCATTTTGAATTCCAATCCTGTGCTCCTAAGTGCTTGGTGTCAGTTGCAAATTTTAGAAGCATGCTCTCCACTGCATTTTCCAAATCATTCATGAAAATATTGAATAGTACCAGACCCCGGACTGATCCCTGCCAGACCCACTAGGTACACCCTCTCCGTTGGACAGCCAAACATGGAGAAGGGCTCCTGGAGTCTTGGCTTTCAACCAGCTCTGCACCCACATTACACTGATTGCAGCTGGACTGTATTTCCCTCGTTCACTTGTGAGAATGGCCTACGGGACTGTGTCAAAAGCCTTAGTAACTCCAAGCTAGATCCCATCTACTGTTTACCCACCTCCACCAGGCCCAGAACCTTGCCAAAGAAGGAAAGAGGATCGGTTTGGAATGATTTGTTCTTGACAAATCCATGCTCACTCATCCTAAGAACCAAATTATCCTGTAGGTGCTGCTGACAAACTGAGTGTTTAAGAATGTATTGCTGGAGGTTACTCACAAGACTACCCGAGTCCTCCCTTGTGAGGCTTGCCACCTGGGCAGAAACGCATGGCGCATTGGCGTTGAACTATTCAATTTCCTCTTGTAGCAAACACAGTGCTGTTATGGCGTAAGCTGAGCACAATGGTTAAATTTTGACAAGTCCCTGAAGGACCAGTACTTGTTTAGCCAGGGCTTCCTTTTCTACCTGGAAGTCCTGTCTCAAGGCCTGCAACTTGCCCTGGGCATAGGTTTGAGTTGCTGCCTGGTTCATGATCTATGCTCTTAATTGCTCAATTCTAGTTATCAAGTACACATCTCTTCCCTTTTCTCCAACTTCTCTATTGTCCAGTCCTGCTACAACTGGGGTATATCCACCTGCCACCCTTCCCGGTCAACCAGGGTGGAGAGAGGAATGCTAAACCCCTCTCCAATTCTCAGACTTACTGCTGCTGAGAGTGGGCTCTCCTTTAATCATGCAATCCTTAACATATAACATCAACAATATCAAGCAAAGCAAACATAAAAATAACAAGAGTAAAACAAACAGATGGTGTAAATTCTGCAGGGCTCCCCCCTTTTCAATTGCTCACCAAATTGTAATAAATTTCTGTTACCAATCTGTCCCTTGTGTCAGGTGATCAGGCTGACACTGCAGGACGTTGGGGAAGATAAAGAAAACACACCATATGGCTGAATTTTAAAGCTTCATTAATAAAATAATAAAACAACAATGGAGAGTGTTGGGAACGCTCCCACATCACTCTGGAAAAACATTAATGCCTTAAGCCCTATGCCATTTTCATACTCACACATGTCCAGACTGGCCACGTCTGTGTATAATGTTCAGCGAAGGGAGAGAGGTGGACTGGAGATTATCCTGTATACAGCTTGTCCAGAATTTCCAACACGCCTCTGCTCTTGGGAGGGCTGTTCTCTTACACCCTGGAATCTCCTGCGGTGTCTCTTTCAGAGATTCCAGTCCAGGTCGGCTGCCTGTGGCTTCTTCAGTGTCACCAAGCCACACCAGCTGCGGGGTCACAAAGGCACGCTGTTGGATCTTACTGGACAATTAAGCTTTGCAAATGTAATCTCAGTTCTGTTACTTGTATTGCCTTTGGTTTGCCTCTGTCTATAATTTTTTTCACAGCCAGCTGGGGCTTAAAGCAGTTTTTCTTTGTACTTAGCATAGTCTGCATTGCTTCTTGACCTTGAATGCAGAGAAACTTTCTCTTTATCTCTGGGCCAAGCTGAATTTCAAATTAACCCATTCTTTTCCTCAATAGACAAATTACTCACACTATCATAGGCTTTTTGGTGATTAAAAGCTCCTCTTAGATGTATGATCTTATCTAGACTGAAGGTACCTTCTAGTGGGCAATGTTTAGATAGATTTTTCACGCTTGTAAAGATTCCAATTGTCTAAATATCTGCAGGTTGTTGGACCATAATGTAGGTACATGAAATAAGATGTGGTACCCTTAGGGGGTGAGCTGGAATGCTTAGACTGTCCCCTACCCATTTTCCAATCACACACACACAAGGGGATGCCCTGTCCGTGCTAGTAGCACATAAACTAAGGGTCTCTCCCTACATGGTACTCACGCAGGAGAGGCTAACAAGGATGGCCATGACCCTCCTACATCTCCTTTCAGCAAAGAGCTTCGGCTAGTTTCAGGGAGACAGCACCCCTTACTCTCATTGCGTCCAGTGAAATGATCAGACTGTCAGTAGCCCACATGGAAAGGAAAGGGGGAGGGAAGATGGATTCACATGCTCCTAGACCCAGGTAGCTTCCTCACAGGACGATGCCAGGCTGAGTCAGCCCACCGTGGGTTGGATCTTCTAAAGTTCCACTAGTTACCGGGCTTGCGTTAGAGTAGTCCTGGTCACAAGCTTTTGCTTCACAGGGTACTCTGGGCATCTTCCAGTAACAATCACTCACACCGGTGTACACACAAACACACACACACCAAGGTCTTTATTTCCAAATACCACGGTGCATCTGTACCTTATGTCCGGACCCAATACCATGAGGCGGTATAACAACCCCTCTTGAGGCGGTAAAAACCCCTCAGCACCGGTGCATACCTAATGCATTTCCCTGTGCATTACCTTGTTGGCCAACCAAGCAGTTCCCCAGTACTGCTATAAACTAACCTTGTTGGGGCTTTTCCCCACTACCATTCTGCATCTGATCTTGCTGCACAGTCAATAAGTTCAGATGGCATGAGCCCAACAGAGACAGAAGGCCCCACGGACAGTCCTCCTATGACACCCCAACAGAGATTTCAAAAGGTCTCATACCTCTCTTGTGGCACCATGGGGTTCGAAAGGGAACAATCCGTAGCAGCTGCCTGTGTCTCAGTAGGCGTTGCCATCCCAGACGAGCCCCAAGATTGTCAGAAAAAAACTCAGCTCTCACTTTTTGTTTGGGTGCAGCAAAATCAAATACTTTATTCTAACTCCAGCAATTGCAATAGAGGGAGGGGTTTATACCTTTGTTACAGACAATAACAAGCAATAATACAGACAATAATAAGCAACAGCTGCATTTTGTTTATTCATAGGACATTCTGCTATCTTATTTTTCTCACTTAAGAGAAGCCAGTCTACATATTGTATTATCTATGCAAGGTCAAAAAACAACTTCTCACACAGTTCTTTTTCCACTTGCCTCACACAATCCTTGCTTCTACAAATCTCACGTTACTAGGGTTACAGTTAGCTTAACTCTTGCTAACAGAGACTATCATGCATTAAGATCCCCTACAAACCCGTCAGTTCTTTCTGTACTTCCACAGTGGGTTTTTTCACCATTAACTTTACTGAAGGGATTGAGTCACAAGTCAGTGTCAGAGCTCCAGAGAGGATCCAGGAGAGTCCTGCTATCTAGTTAACTGCAGTGATCAGTAGACCAATACTGATTGCCACCTTCTTTCTATAAGCCTCTCTGAGTTATTTATTTTATCTTTCAGCTTTCCTGATGTTCTCAAATTCACCAGGACTTCTCAGAGAAAATTGAGAGATTCCTTGTAGAAACTGTAGAAAATTTTAAGATTAGAGATGGTAATTAGTGAGTGGGATGTTAAATTGGTGCATGGGGGAATCGTGAAGTATTTTGTTCAAGGTCTAAGTAGCTTTAGACATCTATGTAGGTTTCTTTCTGCAGTTTATATAATCATACTCAGAGCTGATCTTAGGGACTTGTAACCTGCAGCCACATATGGCACGCCCTCACCCTGTGATACGGCTAGGGTGACCAGATGTCCTGATTTTATAGGGACAGTACTTATATTTGGGGCTTTGTCTTCTATAGGCGCCCATTATCCCCCATCGCATGTCCCAATTTTTCACACTTGCTGTCTGGTGACCCTAGAAACCGAATTATGGGTAGGAACAACAGTTTGAAAAGGAAGAAAGACCTGTAGTCCCAGATGCTGATGGGCACCACAATATTGGTCACTAGGATAATAAATGGTAGCAGGTGACTGGCAGTGTGTTTGCTTGTCACCAGTGTTCTGCATAGAAGAGCTGGTATAGCACCAGCACACGGTGATACTGTAGCTAGTTTGGGAACCTACATTATTTGACAATGTTCCTTTAAGGTAAGTGTTCATTGTCTATATGAGATAATGAGAAACTCAGAGTTAACACTGTCACACACCACTATGTCAAGTGGGCATGGAAAGGCGAGCAGAACATAGGGTGCCTAGATTACCCACTACATTTTATGGCAATGGGTATTATCTAAAATCCTAATATAGATTAGATCAGATACAGGCTAATCTTAGTAGCAATGAAGTAAATGGGAATGTGCTATTGACATTGGTGGGACTAGCATTTGGCCCATTTTTGGTAAGAAGTAAACTTTTTTGAGATCCCTGGAATGGTAAGTCACAAAAGGTGAGATAGATTTGCCACCTTGTCTCTGAATTATATGTCTGATATTTCCAGTTTAGGGCCAAATTGTACACTGTTACACTCACTCGATTCCCCAGGGCCTGACTCAAAGTCCCTGGAAGTCAATGGAGAGAGTGGGCTAGGAGGAACACTAGCAGGTTGAAGCTCAATCTAGGTAAGACATAGGTGATGCTGGTATTTTTGGGGAAACAACAGGAAGAGGCGGTGGAGATGATCCTGATTCTTTAACTGAGGGACGTGTCTTCCTTTTAGTGCTACATTTCACAACCTAGGGATCTTATTGGATCTGGGTGGCTTCTGGATGTCTAGTAGCAGGTTATAAACTGAATAGAAAGCTCATGTCAGCTTAGGGCAGGGCTGGACCAGTCAATGTTAAGAAGCGCAGAGGGAAAGAAATATAACCTAGAGGGACCTGCAGCATCAGAAGCTCACTGTCTTAGTCTTTTAGCTTATGAGTTTTTAGAAGACGATTAACCAACAATATGGTAAGATAATAAATAGTTGCTTTATTATATTTCTGAATTTAAAACGTGCTACTTAAACTACAGAAAACAACCACCATTCCTCTTCTCAGGAAATTAAATTCAACCTACTAGGATTGTAGAAACATGAAAGAATAATTAGTTTCTGAGCTCAGTGGGAAAAATAATTAATTCAGGAATTAAACTATATAAATATTTGCCATCTAGTTTAGGGTCTTCTATAGTGTTCATCCCTGCAGTATCTAAGCCCTGTTATTATCTGATGGGCTGGTTTTAGGCCGATTCCCCAGATTCCCCGGAATCGGGCCCCATGCCTAAGAGGGCCCCACACCTGTTCCTAATTTTTAAATTTGTTTTGCATACCCGGCAGCGGTCTGGGTCTTCAGCAGCACTTTGGTGGTGGGGAGTCCAGAGCGAGTGAAGGACCTCTCTCCACCGAAGTGCCGCCAAAGACCCAGACCGCTCCCGAGTATTCAAATCGGGCCCCGCAGTTCCTAAATCTGGCCCTGTAATAATATCACTTCCATTGTGGAAGACTGGCACATCTCCCACTCTTCAGCTTTTGTCTTTTTCGCTTTGATTTTCTGACTTTGGAAAAAATGTCATTGTCCAAGGCTAGCTCTGGCCACCTGAACTCAGTGAGGAAGTGAATTAGCAATTCGGGAAAATTCAGCTCCTCTGAGCATGGGCACAGTTTTCTGTGGGCCTTGAATGTCAGTTTATGTCAGACATTAATAGGAGGCAAGAATTTCAGATGGCAAGAAGGGCAATGTTCTCTTTCTATTCAGTTCTGTTTGTGCTACTGAAGTTATCGGGGGGAGGGGATGAATCTGCTGAGTGGGGTTGAAATTCAGGAATGCAAAATGCAAAAGAACAGATCATATCCTTTGCTCCTAAGTACTAGCAGAAGGAATAAATATCGTTGGTTGGAGGGAAGATAAATCTAAGTGGGATCACACTCCTCCATTCCCTCTGGCGCTACAAAAGCCCCTATATATGCTCTTGTGAGTATCAGGAGCATGGATGAGTAGAAAATGGATGGGGCTTTGTGAGTGCTGGCATCAGCTCCCGCAATCCTGCAATGAGCTGTGCACAATGTGATACAGCATGACCAGAGGGCACCAGGAGCGTGTTAGCAGGGAGCCTTATTCCCTGCAAGAGGAGGAAGGCTTGCTATAGATTAACTAGAGCACCTGAAGCCAATTAGAGCACCTGCAGTCAGTCATGTGGTAAACCCCCTCCTGCTTCAGTCAGACAGTGTGGGAGTTGGAGCAGAGAGCATTTGAAGGAGTTGGAGCAGAGAACAGTTTTGAAGAGAGAGACCGAAAGGAAAGTTTGGAGGAGTGCTGCGGAGAGCTGAGAAATCCAAAAAACCCTAGGTAAGGGGCAACTGGCTTATGTAGAAGGAGGGTAAGAAGCCCAGTCACAAGCTGAAGGGTAGGAGCAGGAAGTAGCCCAGGGGAAGGAACCATCAGTTCAAGTGGTTCACCACTATCCTCAGGGCCCCTGGGCTGGGACCTGGAGAAGAGAGTGGGCCCAGGTCCCTCCCTCTCCACTCCCCTCATCAAGGACACTAGTGGGGTGATTAAAATACCAATTCAGAGGCAAGCAATGGTGCCCTGAACCTTCCCCAAAGAAGAGAAAGCGCGAGACCTAGCATAACCGTACTGGCAATTTGCCACAACAAGCAGACCCCTGTGCCTGCATAAAGCCCCACTAACTTCATTGAAGTGGAGATCATTGCAGGAGGGGGCCTTTGTCCACATGACCACATTCTCCTGCTCTGTGCTCTCAAACCTCTCACTGGGAGCCCAGAGGGGAGACGGTTGGGAGAGGACTGACCCAGGCACCAACTGAAGCACCATTAAAAGTTCATTTGGGACTGCAGTGGGAGTTTTGCTTGTGTAAGTGTAACCCTTCTGCTTGTCTGAGTTGGCAGCAACAAGGGCCGGGTTCAGTATCCAGGAGTTCCATTTTTAATAACACCATGCATAACTGGCTCGAGTCCCCCCCCTCAGTGACCTGGGACACTTACATACCACATCCTCCTGTGCGCCTCTAGGAGGCAATACTTCCCCTCTCGCAAGCACAGAGTCTGTGTAGCAAAATCCTTTTAATAAAGGAAGGAAACAATGAGGCATCCCATTGGAGAAACACCACAAACAGGATTATAACACAAACCATAAACAAAACCCACCTCCAAGTACATTTGCCACTGTCCTTTCCCCTTTAGAGTCTTAAGTCCAATTACCCCAAAGTCCAACAACCCAAAAGTCTCTGGTCAGTGCCACCCCAGAATTCAAGAGTTTATCTGCCAAGTTTTACCCCCCCAGCCTGGGTGGAAGGGGGGAATCCACACAGGGTGTTAAGGGGAACCTTACGTGAGCCAGGGCCAACTGCTCCACCTCTCCATGAAGTTCTGCTGCAGCCTTCACCATGATCATCTTCACCACTCCAGCTGGGCCACTCCTCCAGCTGTCTGTGCAAACTACTTCACTCTGCTCACTGCTCCAACATACTGCAAACTACTCTGCTCTGCCAGCTACTTAAGGATAGGTCTTCAGGCTCCCCCACAGGTTAACACAGCACTCAGTGATTTCAATTCTTAGTAGGGGAACCCTGGTGTTGGTGCACCATTGACTCAACATGAATTCAGCTCAGTAGTCTTTTGAAGAACTCCTAATAGAATCAAAATTAGCTCTACTCTTTAACATTGGAGAGAGACAGACATACAGTTGGCATTCTAAGCTCTCAAAAAGCCCATACACCATCAGGCACATACACACACACCAGTCCCCAACCCCTCTCAATTCATGGGGTTTGGAACTCATGGCCCATGTTTAGCAAGTACCACCCAACTGAGGTTGAGTCATCTCTGTCACAAAGCAGTCCCACAGCTCCCCATTCACACAATCAGGGTGACAAACTTTTTCTTCCTCCTGCCCCAATAACAAAGAAATTGGGGATCCCAGAGCTGTTAAAATAACCATCCCAGTCTGCTGTGGGCTTATGCTAAGTGGGGGGTGGATGCCAATGCAAATCTTTGCCCACTCTTTGAAATTCTTGGAATTCTTTCCACATTCCCTACAATTCACCACCAGATGTCAGGATAGCGCTCATCCTGACTCTGCTTACGTAAGGACTGGACGGTGAGCTCTTGCTGTTGTTAGCACCTACTGTTGTCATCGTCAAATTGTGTAGCCGCAATTACCCTGGGTGATTTTGGATTCATTCATCTCTGAGCCTATTAGTAGGAGTGCATTTCATTAGAGAAGCAGAGGGGACACACTTGCTTCCTCCTCCTATAGTTTTACCATACTGCAGTTACTATTCATAAAAGGTGCAGTCAGGAAATGGTATGCTAGATAGTAGTTCATGCAAAACAGATGGCACAACAACCTGTCTTTCTCTGAGGCATAAAGAAAAACAGGGCTCTGAATTGTCTGGAACTGTTCTGAACAAAATTACTAACAAATCATTCTGTGGTCTTAAAATCCGAACAGTATGTCTATCTGCCTATATTTTATTTAAACCCTGACCTTAGAAGAAAATAGGAGAACAATAATCGTGGATGTTGAGAAATCCAATCACAGATGAAAACTGCTAGTTAAATAATCCATTAGTTTACAACAACATGTACAATAGCAGCAGAGTTTCTCCTGCGCCTGGTAAGACACTTCAATTTGAAGTGGAAAGGTTTGGAACTTCCTTTCAGCACAAAAAGAAAAGCTTCATTCTAATTGTTCAGGAGCCTTAAAATGTTCACAGTTTTGAGCTCTCCTCTAAGAAGAAAAATCTCCTTGCAGGCTGAAAAAATCAGCTCATTTGACACTGAATCATTTATTACATTTTAAGCTGAAGTTTTTAGAAGGGAGACAAAAATAAAGACTACCAAACACCAGGGTTTTAGAACTAAATGAAGTTTTTGTTTGATTTTTTTTATGCTGCCTGTTTTTGTGACATAAATAACTATAAGGCTTGTGAAGTCCTGTAGTTTCTTTCTTTTTGAAGCAGGTTTTGCTTTGCCTCCAATTAAAATTTGCAAGAAAAAAACCTGTTTCGTTGGATTAACATTCTAAACAAAAGTGGGTCTTTTCATTCTGAGAGATTACTCAGAGATCAGTGTTTTGTGCTATAGAAGCCACTACATTTATCTTTATAATAGAAACCAATAAGTTTGGAGAGCCATACAGAAAATATTATTTTGTAACTCCCTAGTTTTAAGGCAAAGAAGGGATACAGCTAACAATTTAAAATTCAGGCCCACACTAGACAGTACCTCATCTCTCATACCGTGCACTTACTGTGTACCCGGATCAGGGCATGACAAGGTTCATCCAGCCCTAGCTCAGAACACAATTCCACTCACATGGGCAGCCCCTGTCTCAGTCTCCATGGGCAAACAACATCATCACCAGCAATAGTTTTCTCACCAGATGCTTTAAATAAATTTATTTCATTTACCAGTGGCTTTGTCCACTGCTTCCCCTGCTTCTGAGCTAAATGTGGAAAAGACAAGCTGTATAAAGCCATATGCCATGCATGCCACAGTATGTAATTTTAATGTTTGGCGTCCACATTTCTTGAGACAGGTCAATTTTTTTTCTTCACTGGATACTGCTGGTTCTTTTTAGCTATGAATGATCCAGTAAGCATAGGATCATAGAATCAAAGAACTGGAAGAGACCTCAAGAGATCATCTAGTCCAATCCCCTGCACTCATGGCAGGGCTAAGTATTATCTAGACCATCCCTGACAAGTGTTTGTCTAACCTGCTCTTACAAATCTCCAGTGATGGAGATTTTACAACCTCCCTAGGCAATTTATTCCAGTGTTAACTACCCTGACAATGGCTGAGATATTCCCGGAGATCTAGGGAAAGGTCAGATGGAAAAAGGGTTGGTGGTGTGGATAGGTGTCCCGATCCAGTACTCTCAGGGATGGACTGGACCCCCCCCCTTCAGTAAGAAAGTAGGCACCCAGAGCCCATGAAAGAAGGGAAGTGAGCTGCCACAGAATATAGAGAAAGGGCTCGAAGTAGGGGAGTTGGAGAACCCTAGATGACAGGATACAAAACGGGGTGAAAGAGGGGGATGAACATTCATGAGGAGAATGTGGAGAAAAGGAAGAACTGGCCGAGCAGGCATCAGAGGAAAAGGAAACCGGAAAGTATTGGAGGAGGGTAGGCTGTCCACAGAATGTTCACTACCAGGGCCTTGAGAGGAGGAACCCCAAGATACATTGGTAGGACTAAGAGAACGAGGGGCCATAGGAAAATGAGATGATGGGGCTAGGACTTGCCCGGCCCCAAAAGAATGAGGGTAAAGAGGAGGAAACTAGATCCCTGAATTGCCCCTGGTGTGAAGACCAGTGATCTGAAACAGAATTACGGGCACATCCCCTGCCCATAAAGTGTGAGTTGAGTGGGTGGAGGCAGGATAACCAGCCTGAGGGCAAACACAGGCAAAAAGTACCTGGTGCCTCCTCTAAAGAAGAGCAGGCGTCAGGGAAAAGGAACCTCAGCATTCAGCAAGCGAGGGAGGGAGGGAGGGAGGTGTGTGGTAGAGTGCTGGGAGCTAACGGTGATTTTTAGGCATTAATTAGTTCTCCCAGAGAAGGCTGATTGGGGATATACAGTTAATTAGCTAATTAGCTGGGAGGGCTGATTAATCATTTAGCCATCAGCCAAGAGGTATAAAAGAAGAGACAGGAAGGGAGTGAGGACCTTAGCTAGCTGAATCTAGTAAGTGCTAATATATTGAAAAAGGGAGACTGCAGTTCCTCCCTGGCCCTGTGGGAAAGAGGAAGAAGTACTGTAAATACTTGGCTGCATGACTGTATGGGTGGTAGTGATATAAATAAATTCACACAAAGTTGCCACTTACTGAAGAGTTTGAGAGGTTTCTGGGGCACCAGAGGATGGACCATGCCCTTACAGGATCAGTCTGGTCCAATTCTCTTTCTCCATATAGGAAAACATATGAAAAGTTCATTTCTTGAAGCGCTCCTAACCAGCATCTGGAGGGGGGGAGGGAAACCTGTGCAGAGGCCTCACTGAATTATGTGGTATGCATTGTGGGAAATGAATGAGGGTTTACTGCAGTCAGTAATTACACTCCTCACTCACTTAAAATGCCAGGTTTGTAATTGCTACCACTACTCTTCCCGGGACCATAATAAATAGTAAAAGGCTCACTGTGTCAAATACTGTTCTTCCTAATTATTGCATTTGGATTTTGTCAAGTCCAAATTAAATATAGAAAACAGTAAGGGGAGAAAATATGTCAAATGGCAGGTGTGTTGATCATTACCAGGATAGATGATAAGGAGGCATTTTATTACTCAATCTTCTTTTAGTTCTCCTCAGCTTCTGCTACAAAATGGTAATGGCAAATGCTGCTCAGTCTAAGGTATGCTTCTTCCTCCAGTATTTCACCTGTCAAAATCGAGATTCGTCTTAACACCAATGGTGAAAGCCTGGCCCCATGTAAGTCAATGGCAAAGTTTCCTTTAACTTCAGCATAGTCAGAATTTCACCCCATATTATAAAAAAGGGAGGAGGGACAATGGTAGATGAATGAAACCCAGAGGCCTTTCATATGTAGAATACTGGAGTTAATGGCAAATGGCACAGTCATCCTTCTGCAAAACCAAGACACCTATTTGCACAACTGCCTCATTAACTATGCAGAGATCTGGACAAGTTCTATAGGGATGAACTTTGCCTTCTCATTTCTATCCTGCTAAAGCTGACGTCTCAGCTTGTAATTATTAATTAACTATCCTGGTAGCTGAAGTGCAGCTGTGCATCTCAGCTGTAATTCAGAGTGAGAGACACAGCCTCAGGGACCTGGGAGCTATTGGAAATGTCGACCAGGTATCACAAAGCAGCCGCGGAGGGCAACCTGGATCTGTTGAAAGAAGCCACCAGAAAAGATCTCAATACCTCAGATGAAGATGGAATGACACCCCCCCTCTTGGCAGCTTACCATGGGTACCTGGAGGCAGTGGAAGTCATATGTAGGAGAGGGTAAGCATAGCACTGCTTAGGCTTGGTCCACACTACGCTGTTAAACTGATTTTAACAGCTTTAAATCAATTTAACGCTGCACCCGTCCACACTACACTGCTCTTTATATCAATTTAAAGGGCTCTTTAAATCGATTTCTGTACTCCTACAAAACGAGAGGAGTAACGCTAAAATCGATATTACTATATCGATTTAGAATTAGTGTGGATGCAAATCGACATTATTGGCCTCATTCTTTTACAGTAGCTACCCACAGTGCATCGCTCCACAAATCGACGCTAGCCTCAGACCACGGACGCACACCACCGAATTAATGTGCCTAGTGTGGACACGCACAATCGACTTTATAATATCTGTTTTATAAAATCAGTTTAAGCTAATTTGAATTTATCCTCTAGTGTAGACGTACCCTTAGTCTCCCAAAGCCTGCCAGACAAAAATTATAGCTAGTAGTTGGCTTCCATTAATGCAAATTGTGAAGCAAAAAGATCATTCCTTCTTCTCTAATTGGCTTGAACGTGACACTGGGGTTATGGTGGTGGTGGGAATGGCACTTAACATTTAAACCAATATTTGTAGTTTGTTTTATACCTGGTTTCAGTAGATTCTTCATTTCAGTTACCAGCCTTAGGCCCTGATCCTGTAAACCGATCTGAGTGAATAGACCCCTGTATTCCTGTTGAGCCACATTGAAGTCAATGGGGCTCCAGGCGGCTGCCTTCATGGAGCAGCTTCCACAATTAACACTTCAAGACAACAGGGGATTGGCCATTGACATCAGTGGTGGGGGGGTCACATCCTTTGTTTTAATATTCCTTAGAAACTGGCTCAGCAGAGAAATCCCTCCTTGAGAAGTCAACAGCAGTAAACAATACAGTTTATCAAAATGTTAATGCCCCTTGTTTCCAAAGTACAGATATTTTGTAAATGTAAACACCTAACAATCTCACGGTGATTTTCAGAAGGAAACCAGAACTGTGTGTTAGAGAGGACTGAACACAAAATTATGATTTCTCTGCTGTTCGTAGTTTTAGAAACAGTCGTAATGCCGGGATAGCATTCAGAGCTGTTGTTGGAGTTTTAGTTAGTCTTCCTGCAGACTGAAAAGGAATTAAAAAACGTTTCCCTTTCATTTTAACTTCCATGTCTGTTGCACATGATATTCATCCTGAGGCTGTACCACTGGGATTTGTGAAAGAAGAAAAATATTTAGATCTAGGCTGGAATTTTCAAAGGAAGCTAAGGGAGCAAGGCTTACAACTCCATTGAAGTACAGTAGGACTGGGCACTTAATATTCCTAGGCTCGTTTGGAAATCCCATCTAAACGTGCTGCAATTTTGCTACAATTAGATGCCACTCCACCCCCCCCCCCCCGCAATCTGGTACTGGAAATGCTAATAGAAAATACGGAGAGAAATGTCAAGTCAGAAAGTGAACCATCTGATACAGCACCTTGATAACTACCACATTTTGGCAACTATTTAACATAATACCCAAATGGAAAATGACCAAGAATTATTTTTATTAGAGATGGGACCAAGCTGTAATGTTCAGATTCAGCTCTGAATGTTTACAAAGTTGGGGAGCATTTGGACCTGAGTATTTGGTTTATGAAAAATGGATCCAGAGTTCAATCTAAACTTCCCGAAGGTTTAGAAATGGCCAGTTGTGGAGTTTTGGAGCCTGGCTCTGAGCACCTGCTTTTCCCACTGAAGACGAAAGAAGTCCCAGGTGGTCAGGATCAAGTCCTTCAATTGGATCCATCTCATTTTTTATTTTCAAACATCAATATAAAACACTGGGAAGTGAATTAGTGCATAAATTGTTCCACCTTCAGAGAACGAGACACAAAGGCTGGCTTATTTCACATGTGGAAATGAACCATTTGGTGTTCTTATTTCACTCCCGATTGGTGCCCCACCTCAAAACATTACTCAGTCTGGCCAGAACTGCAATCCTTGTTCAAGAGAGACATAGCACTGGGATAGCAGTTTTGCTAGATGGTATTGCTGTTTTGCCAGAGTTATGTGTGGAAACTTGCTCTGGCAGTCCACGTTACACTTGGATTATCCCAGTGTTGTTAGTCCGTCACTGCTAAATAAATGTACACATTTGAAAATATTGAGTACCTTAAATGTGATTTTTTTCATAACAGAATTTGTAAGGTCACATCATTAGAACTTAAAAATGCAAAGGTTAAGAGGACAAATTCTTCATTCACTTATGCCAGTGGAAAGTCAGTGGAGTTACTCTGGATTTTGCATCCATGTAAAAGAGAGCATCGTTTGACCCAAAAGATTTAAGGACTTGTTACCCTCAATGCTAAATCTATGCAAATTACACTACTGTGCAATTTACTCCCATTTTCTGACTAGTTTACAAAAGCCTTGTAACTTACACACAAATTATTTCACCTGTGACTTTTGCCCATAATTCTCTTTATAAATTTACTCATGCACCACCCAGAGATTTAACAATAAATTCTGCTATACCTTCTGTTTATTGCTTCTCGATACTGTATTAGCAGCATTACAAATGACTGTGTTATGTACGTTCCCATGGAATGAAGAAATATTTAATTACCTGCATGGTACAAAATGTAGATACAATATTATAAAGCACAAATGCAGCCCAAAACTCGGTACTCTTTCCCAAAGCAAGAGCCAGCTATTAACAGATGTGCAGTCTTGCAAAACAATTGGGTTATTAGCACAGAACAGGAACTTTTCCTTACCTAGCATATCACCCCAGCTCCTTGAAAGAAAGATAGAGAGGCTCCTTTAAAGCAATGCTCATATGGCTAAAAGCATGATTACCAGTCCACTCACCTACTCAAGAAACAAACAAACCTCAGCACTGAAAAGTTTTGTCTTTACACTGGGAAGAAGTTTATCGCACTGGAATAAGTCAGCATGACTCTAATCTAAGAGAGCCTTAGTAGAGAATTTATGAATATCTTAAATCAGGAAATCTCCCACTAGAATCTGTGCAATATCATCTATTTATTTTTAAAGAAAAAATTGTTTAATGCTGAAGTTTTGGGTGAATCTCATGACCATCATAAACTGATAATACTAAGTCCCAGCATAGCAAGGCACTGAACATGATTAACTATTTAGTCTTTTTGATTAACACATTCTAACTGCAACCTACAGCATTTCTGGCATTCCAGATTCAGACCTTTCTAGAGACCAGATGGATAGATGTCTGAATGAGGATGGTTTCATCATACTGAGAACTATCTCACTGGGATTTCAAGTGAGACCGCTATCGCTAGTGACATGATACCAGATTTAAACTGCAGTCTCCACACTAGTGCATTTTACCACAGTACCAATTACCACTCCACAGACATGAAATCTGCACACAGTTTTTCTGCTAGCTATGATACATTAGTGAGCAAAAGTGGTTTATTCCAAAGGACATCAAAATGCATAGAAATACATTTGTTAGTAACTTTACAAACATTAGATATTTGACATTAAAGAATAAAAGTAAATGCTGTATATGTTGTAACTTTAATATTGGCTATTGAAAGTTATAAAGTACTATATTCCCTATGGAATTACTTCCTTTTCTTATAAAGAAATGGTACAAGAAAACTAACCATCAACCATTTTCTTTATCTTATTTTGTCCTTCTTAGTATTGCAGGCTCTTCGTTTTAGTTACCAGCTGACCAGGAATCATAAACTAATTTTGCTGCCACAGTGTCTTCAATTGCAATCCCTGAAATATATAACAGAATTAAAATCACCTACAACCAACACTTTGGTTGAATGAAATAATTTAACTTCACTGGGAAATAGAATGACTAGACAATGGACTAGAGAATTTTTCACACCACAATCTAGGACTCTAGTCTCATAATGACAAGAAGTTATCACCATCAGATAGCTGTTAGGTGCCATGTGTAAAAGGAGTTTATTGGTTTAAATCCAATTCGCATTGGACATGTATCCATTCTGTAAAAGCTACCACAACTGGAACCAATGGATCCTTGCTAACAGGACATTCAACCTCAACCATGGTAATCCAGTCTTCTGATCACTTCCAATACCGTACTTCTTTGTTACATCACCTTCAAGTCAAACAGACTTCAGGGGCATCAGAGTAGGACATTCAGGTTGGAGCTATGTTCGTAAACAATGTAGTCATGAGTTGAGTCAATGGAACTTAAACAAAATGGACAATGTGTTTTTCTATCATGTTTGCTTTTCTTTCAATTCAGATTTTATGAGTCTTGCTACATTGAGAAAGAAGGGAAAATACACATCTTATATTGTAGCTACTGTCCTCTGTAGCGTGTGTTGGGACAGCAGCTTTGAACATCATCAACTTTCCCATGCAAGAGGGACTTAATAAATAACAAGGCATTGTTCCTCGTCAGATTTACACATAGGAGGGGGTTGTTCTTACTCAGTGATTTGAACACTGTTGTTTTCTCAGGCAAGGCTGCTTTTGTCCCTTTCACTACCTCTCCCAGCTCGGCAAAAATCTCTGCCTGTGAAACAAATGCACATTTAGGCTTGATATCCATGACAGCCATCAAGAGAAATAATCTGGTTTTTGAGTGATTTTAAAAGAAAGAGAAGACAAAAAATTGGAAAGGTTCTGTTACTGGTAAAACAGATCATTGTTAGGTCAAGTAATATAGAAACTAGACAGAAATGCCAGAAGAATAACATGGCTTTCAGAGAAAAATATCTGCCTGAATTTCATTACTCAAAATGATTGACTTGTTACCTTGCTGACAAAGATAAATTGACTTCCATGTAGTTTACAGTTTGTTGGTTTCACAGATGAAACCTTAAAAATGAAAGCCCTATCTATTATGTGTGGACATTAAAAAAATCCTATGGCACTCTGTGTAAGGGCATGACAAAAGGTCCCCTCTCCTCAATTTTGTGCAGTGTGACAGCCATTTGTTTGGCTGCTGGCCTCCACACATTAGAGGCAGTTCCAATTTAATGATGCTGAAACGTGTATCATAAGGATACATAGCTGCAACAGAGCAGAATTTGTCCCATCATGTGCAAATTGCTTTGGGATCTTCTGGGATGAAAGTGAAAGATTTGGAATCATTTTTGAAACATTAAACATTTTGAAGTGTAGATCTAATACAGGATGGGTCTGAAAGCAATGAGAAATGGCACCATGCAAAAGTAGCACTCGAGGGGAGAAGCTCTAGCGTTTAAGAAAGACTTACCCGTGATAAGATAATATCTCCTGATTCATTCAGAGCAGCCTCTCCAGAACCCACATACAGGACAGACTTCTTCATCACTTCGTCACCCAGCTCTCTCCAGTCTGGTCTGCTTGCCCCAATAGCTAAACGATAAAGGTGATTGACTTCAGAGAGAAATATTTAAAATGCATTTAACAGAAACACATTTCATGTTCAACAGAGGTGAATAATGTCTTTCCACAGCAGTGTCGTCACTTATGCACAAACAGCCTGAAATTAACCTTGAAGACAAGTTCACTGATACAGAACAAGAACAGCTTGATTGACTAGAGGAAGTACTGAACTTCTCTCCATTCAGACTGAGCTGTACATTGTGCATCTAGGGCTTAATCCTGCTGAGCACCTTCTACTCTCATTGATGTCAAAGCAGGATTGAGCCCTTAGGGTCCAATCCTCCAAAGTGCTGTTCCTGTTATGCCTGCTGAGCACCCTCAGCCCTCATTGGGTCTAATCCTGCTCCCACTGAAATCCTTGTATTCAGTGAAAACACGACCAGGACCACTGAAATCAATGAGTCCCTTTGCAGCAGGGGTGGCCAACCTGTGGCTCCGGAACCGCATGAGGCTCTTCAGAAGTTAATATGTGGCTGCTTGCATAGGTGCTGACGCCGGGGCTAGAGCTACAGGTGCCAACTTTCCACTGTTCAACCCCAGGCCCTGCCCCACTCCACCCCACCCCTTATCCCAAGTCCCCTGCCCCTTCCTGCCCCCTCCTCTAAGCCTGCTGCACCCTTGCTCCTCCCCCCTCCATTCCAGAGCCTCCTGAACATTGCGAAACAGCTGATTGCGGCTGGCAGGAGGGAGGGGGAGGTGCAGATCGGCAGAGCTGCTGGTGAGCAGGAGGTGGTGGGGGAGGGGCCGATGGGGGCTGCTGATGTATTACTCTCGCTCTTTGGCAATGTACAGTAGTAAATTCTGGCTCCTTCTCAGGATCAGGTTGGCCACCTCTGCCTTGTAGGATCAGGCTGCTAGTAGGAAAATAAAACTCATGTGGGAGCAAATCCACAACAGCCGGGTGAACTCACAAGGGGAGCAGGATTCTTTGTTAGCATTTGTCATTAGACAGCCTTTTACTCTTAGGCTTGGCCCTCTTGCTTACATCTCTACTCCTCTGGAAGGCTTAGCCAAAGAGAAGAGGTCACAGTGGAGGCAGAGAAAGGGAGGTAGTGCTCTGCAGAGCATTTACGAAGTAATCACAGTGAAATATCTGCCAATAAACCTGAAACTCCTTGAGCAAAATATGTTATTTGTTACATAGGTGCATTGCCCAGTTTGGCCTAAAGGTTTTACCCAATGTCCAGCTTGTTCCCATTCTCAGAGTGTCCGCCCGCCCATCTCACACCAGTCAAAGACATTAACAAACTAATACAAAACCAGACAAGCCAAGTGCTTGGTTAGCACTAAGGACGGATGTACAACTACCCTTTCGCCCTTTAGGGCAAGTCTGACAAGGCAAGGCACAGGGAATCTCACTCTGTCACTGCCTATGCTGTATCTCTGCTACAGATAATAAAATTACTTAGTGCTCATATAGTGCTTTTCATCATAAATCACAGACCTTCAGTCTCAAAGACTGCCAAGCCCAGCCCTTTCTCGAATAAAAAGCGTATTTATAAAGTTATTTAACAAACAACCACACTGTACTATAATTTGGTATCCTGTCCAAGAACAGGTTTGGCTGGTGCTATGCTGCTCTATCATATCCTCTCTTATCCTATCAGCCCCCTTTTCTGTTCCTCACCCTCTTTCTGCTGCTCCTGACAAAGCCCTGCTGGATGTTGTGATTGTAACATCCTCCTCAGCAGGATACAGATATCTAAAGTAAATGACCCAATCATCCCCTTTTTCCTATTATCTCTTGCCCCTCTCCACTTCCCTCTCGTCCATTCATTTGCGAAAGCCTTGACCTTCATAATTCTTTTTTATTAAGTGTTTTTGATCCAGACTGTCTTGATGTTGTGTGCTGTAGAGAGAAATGCAATTAAAAGATCCCTCACTTATCCTTATCAGATCAGAATCAAAGAAGCAGTTTGCTGCAGGGAACTGTATGTGCAGACCAACAACTGAACATTATTACCTGGGATTTCTAAACCTGCAGTTTCCATTCTTTTCTTGTGATTTTGTAAGCAATACAATTGGAGCCCATTTACAGATCTTTATTTACCGAAACAGTTTTGTGAACTAAGACTTATCATTAAAAAAAATGTAAAACTCCTAGTATTAGCAACTTCTTTTGTACAGATAAACACAAACAATATTGAACTGAATGGTAAAACAATTTGCCTACACAACTTTACGGACAGTAGGGATGTGAGAATTCCAGGGTTGTCTGAATGCCTACTCATGCATTAGGAATGCCTCTGGGGAAAAAAAACCAGGAGAGGTGGTCTCTGTGTATGTGTTGCCTCAGCAAATGAAGACACTAATTGATTCTGGTTGTACACATGGCCATCATGCTGTGAGACAGCACAGATAACATCACCAGCAAAGCATTAAACAGTGTGAAAAATTGGTGGGAACTTCCTTTAAATTGTTCCCTCTTACAAGTTGCCTTTGTCTCATTACCAGACAACTTGGAAAGTTCACAAGGTCATCTGAAATTAAATAATGTAAATAAATTACGTAAATTAAATAACGTAAATAAATGCCAAGGAGCTCAGGGACTCAGTATTCTAGGGCAGCAACAACATCACTGGAAAACACAAATTAAAAAAAGAACACAGCAAAGGGACCAAACCCTGGGGTTCTCTCAATTTTTACGCGGTTCTTAACTCAGGCAAAATTCCAACTGAGATCAAAAGGATTCAGCCCCAAAAGAAGAAATAAAGGAGTCTGCAAAACAGGGCAGTAGAAAAGATGATAAATACCTGGGAAACAGAAGTACTACTAAAAAACCACTTTGGGAACATGTTTCTAGGGTGTTGTTTAAGTCTAAGATGAAATGGACATCAAGGCCACACCTTGTTGGCCACCATAGCAAAGATGAGATTACCTGCTGCTCAAACATACAATAGCAGAATCCCTAAATAGCACTGAATATAGACACCCTGCAGGACTGTGCTCAAAGAGGAGAAGTGATTATTCTGAGAAATCTAGACCATTCTGGGAGGAAACTGACTTTGTGAGTATTATACAGCACAACATTGAGCACATCAGAGCTAAATAAAATAATAATATAAATAATAGCAGAGAAACCTCCCTAATCAATGAGAGTCTGGCATACTGTTGATATGGGCACCTGCTTTTATCCACTCTTGGCGTTGTTGCCATAGTGACTGTTATAATTACATCAGCTCCGGTGACAGCATCCTGAGCAGAGGAGCAAACCTGCACTGGACCCTTAGCTGAGCGAGCAAACTTTACAGCATTTTTCTTAGTGCGATTCCATATCCTGACCTGCAAAGCAACATGGAAAGCACATACAGATTATATAATATGAGTAACCTGTCCTTGCAAAATTCCCAAACAAGCACTTATTTTAAAATGCTCAATAAGTTTTCTTCATTATCATTACTCATCCTGGCAAAGAGCAGGTGAGCAGATTTTCTGTCTGGGCTAGTACATCTTCACGATTATCATACAATGCTAGGATAACGGTTCATGGCATCTTTATATTTATAAAATACATTTTAAATAGAAAATCGGAACTGATCGATGCTGCAGGAAGCTTGTCCAAGAAACTTATATATGGTAGGATTTTCTCAGAGAAAAGAGTAAGTCTGAAACTTGACATTGTTTCCAGCATGCGTTATTAAAATGCTTTGAGATGGGAGGAGGAAAGGCTATAGAAGTGCAATGTCTAGAGACATTTTGTTGAAATATGTTGAAGCCATTAGATACAACTTTATTAGTTATTATATACATTATTTGTTATTGGTGTTACTGAAAAAATAATTGAGAAAAATAAATCTTCTCCTTTGAGATGCAGTCCTTGGCTTACCTCTTTAAATGAGAACTGCTCTGTGAAGACCTCATAATGGCTATAGGCTTGAACACCAGCTCCTAGAATGCACAGCACTTCTGAATCAGCTGGCATTAAGAACTAAAATATATCGAGATAGAAAAGAAATCAGTGACAGTAGTCATGGAAAAAACACAGTTGTGATGATGATCCACTATTTAAATTAAAAGCCCTCAATCTTAGGCACATTTACATTGGAGAGGCATATTTACAGTAGAGCGATTATTTTTAAACTTTGTACAGAGGGGTCATTGATTCCTAGGAGAAACTTTTCTGGGCTTGATTCAGTTTGCACTTGTGCATTTGTATTAATGTAGCTACGTCTATGTAGTTACACCAGTATAAACCCGCAGTGCAGAAATGCTGCACTGGGGGTGAAACAGAGCTTAATGCAGTGCACTGCATTGGCACAGAGGGATAGCACCTACATCAGGTTAGCTATAAGAGTATAAATATCCCCAGGATAGACAGGACCTCATCTTCTGGTGTGCAATTCCATTGACACCACCAGTTGCACCGGCATTCTAGGGCAAAATGTAGCCCTGTAAATTATAATCCTTATCCCACAAAACTTTGCAGATTATACATTGTTGTTGCAGACACCACTCAAAGAAACGATTAAATGCCTTTTATTTAGCAATTCTGTAGGACACAATGTGCACCCCAAAACTGGGATAATGGGCTTGGAAGAACTGCCATTCCCCCAGACAGTAACCGGCTAATCTAGCCTCAGTCCAGAGTGTTTGTTTAAAAAGTTGTTTATCTGCTCTTTAAAAAAAAGGAGGAAGAGGAAGAAGAAGAAAAATACTAAAACTGAAACTTCCTACTTGTCACTTGTTCATATCCCTTTTTAAACTGAGTCAAATTGCTGAAAATGGTACCAGTTTGGGACAATTATCTTTCCTTCTGAACAAGAGAGATTACATTTCAGCCGTGGTCAGGTATGGCTCATGTCTGACATCCCTGATTTACAACACTCCAGAGAGATGAACTTTGCTAAGAACAGGATATGTGTCCACCAGTCAATATTTACAAACAAGGGTGGCTTGAGGCTCAAGACTTAAAATTTACTCCTCTGGTAGCTCTAAATTGCCCTGTTTAATCATCCTCTGTGGTTCATCAGGAACTAAGAAGGGAAAAGAAGGGATGTTTGAACCTAGCTCCAGCCACCTGCATTTCTTGTTTGTGCATTTGCTATGACCACTCTTGTACTTGGAGCCTTTGAACTATATAGGCTTTCAATGCCTGTTGAACTGACTCCGCTGCAAAAAAAAAATCTCATCTAGCAGATTTATCAAAGCTAAGCGCTCATTTTGATTCTTGTTACACTGACTCTGTAGCATTGATTTCAAAAGTTCTGTACATAAAAGTATTGGCTTATTGAAGAGGAACTGCCATAAAGAGGACAAGATGACAACTGAAAGCTGGGCTCAAACAGTCCTGAAAATCTCACAGAGCAGAAGGTGACAGATAAGGGTCTGATCTGGAAGTTCTTATACAGGTCACAGCTCCTTTGAAGTCACTGCATCTGAAAAAGTGGGTTTTTTACCCATGAAAGCTTATGGCCAAATAAATCTGTTAGTTTTTAAGGTGTCGCTGGACTCCTTGTTGTTTTTGTGGAGCTTTGCTTGTGTGAAGTGTTCAGGATCTGGTTTTAAGGGGGGAAGGTCTGAGCTGAGAGTAGCCCTACAGTCTAACATCTCAGGAATTCATTGTGTGATGCATGGCTAGAAAGGGTTAAACATCCTACAAAATAAATAACCCTCAGAAGACATGTAGGGAGATAATGTTTGTGTTTTTGTGTATTTACATATGTATGAGTAGGGTCCACAATGTAATCAACAGTCCCTGTCTATGCTGTATTCTGATATAATTTAAATGAATTGTGAACATCTCTTTGAAATGTACTGTGAATGGTGAGAGAAAAAGCAAATGGCCTTATGTTAATTTGTATAGTTAAGTACTGGTGATGGATCTCCTTCCAAATCATCCTAATTACCTTTTGTTCTTTGAGGAATTCCAACTTGTGTAAAGACATGAAATTGTACAAAAGATCATTGGGTCCTGATTGTGTCATCTCAGATCTGCTTAAGTTTCTTCAGGGGAAGTTTGAGTCACAAGAGTGAGGTTCCAGTTATGCTGATATGCCTTGAATGTGATATTTGGTCATTGGACTATAAACTAAGAACTATTTCTGAAAGGTTTCAGAGTAGCAGCCGTGTTAGTCGGTATCTGCAAAAAGAATAGGAGTACTTGTGGTACCTCAGAGACTAATCCAGTCAATATTTACCACTCTAAGGTGCCACAAGTACTCCTGTTCTTATTTCTGAAAGAACTCTGCAACTACGAAGATCACCATCTCTGCTGTGAATCCGCATCTAAATGAACTGAACTCATGTCTGTATGTATATTGACCTTTTAACCATATTCTCTCTTTTGTTTTTTAATAAATTTTAGTTTAGTTAATAAGAACTGGCTGTAGTGTCTATTTGGGTAAGATCTGAAACATTCAATAACCTGGGAGGTAATGTGTCTGATCCTTTGGGATTGGTAGAACCTTTTCTATGATGAAATAAGATTTACAGAAATTTTCATCATATTTGACATGGGTACCTGGATGGAGATCCGAGGCTGGATGACTTTAAGGGAACTGTGTTGTTTGGACTTCTGAGTAACCAGAAAGGTAATAAAGAAACTGTTCTATGCTGGCTTGGTAAATCTAAGTATTGGAATATCCACCCGCTTTTGGGGGTTTGGCTGCCCCATTCTTTGCAGTTCACCCTAACTGAGTGATCACAGCTGGGTCCCCACTAGGACCCCAGTCACACATTGTTCGCCCCTTCTCCAAATGGAGTGGCTCTTGGGGATAGATGCTCCACTTTTGTGTTGGCTGTAACTCCATTGATGTGGGTGGAATTACATCAGCATAAGACTGATGTACCTGAGAAGAGAATCTGGTCGTCAATCTAAAGCAGAAGAGTTAGTGGGCCAGAAAATGTAGCACTTGTCAAATCTGCCCATCTTCTTCATTTTATCATTCGTGCGCTTCGAAGACTAAAACTTTCCTTCAAACTGATGGCCTCGGAAGGGTTCTCTGCTTTATTCCCAGCATTAAGAAACCAGCCAAATATTTTTAAATTAGTATTTGAAGATTTATTTGTATTAATATTCCTACTTTGAATTGGAAGTGATGTGGAGTAGCAGAGTGGCCAGACTGGGGAAGAGGCTGTGTAGTCTAATCAGTTTTAATTTATCACTGCGCTTACCCAAAGTCCTATAGGTGCATACATAAGGCAACAAAAAAAGCACTGAGCAAAACTACTCCAATATATTCTCAGAACAGTTCACAGAGTGAATCACTCCCATATCACATACAATACAAGCATGAATACCTTTACTCTGATAAAATAACTGATTTTTTAAAATAAGGAAAATGAAGTAGATCTAATCTATCTGGCCTTCAGTGAGGCATTTCATACATACGGGAAATTAGTAATTCAGATGAAGATGGGGATTAGGGTAAGAACTGTAAGGAGGTTAAGAAACTGGCAAAAGGGGAGAAGACAAATGGTTGTGCTGAAAGGAGAACAACTGGGCTGCAGGGAGGTTACTAGCGGAGTTCCTACAGGATCAGACATGGGACTTATGACTTTGGCACAAAAAGTAGGAAGGTGCTAGTAAAATTTACTGATGACATGAATTTGGGAGGCATTGTCAGTACACAGGAGGAATGGAATTTTATACAGGAAGAATTGGATGAGACTGATGACCTGGAGTAATAGAAATGAGATGAAAGTTAAAAGAGCAAGGTCATGAACATAAGAACTAATCATAAGAATTTCTGCTATAAGCTGGGGATTCATCAGTTGAAAATGACAGAGGAGGAGAGATACCTGGTTGTGTTAGTTGATCATAGGGTGACTATGTGCCATGAATGTGATACAACTGTGAAACAGGCAAATGTGGTCCTAGGATATATCAGATGAGGCATTTCCAGTCTCTCTCGCAGGCATGTATGGCATCTGCAGAGCAACATTTTATAGTTGCAATTGTAGGTACAAAAGCCATTTCAAGGTCTCCTCTGTGGCACTGTGGATATCATCCAATTCATTTTGAATCAACATTTGGGACACCGTGTTCTGATGTGTTCATTGGTTTGGATGTTCTCACTGCAGTCACATGAAACAGAGTCTTTGATTTTCCACTTGTGCATCAAGTAGCCGCATCTTCCATTACTTCTGTTGGAGAAAAACGCAGTTCTCGCTTTTAGTTTGGGTGCAGCAAAATCAAATACTTTATTATTTCTCAAGCAATATTAATTGAGGGAGGGAATGCCCTAGGACACTGGGTTGCCCCAGTCCCGGACAGGTCTCTCCACAGGTAAACAATTACAGCAAGCATTTATACCTTTGTTACAGACAATAGCAAGCAATATTACAGACATGATGAGCAACAGATGCATTTTGTTTATGCATAGGCTATCCTGCTATCTTATTTTTCTCAGCTTTTGGGCGCCAGCCTACAGGTTTAATTATCAGTGCAAGGTCGTAATAACTTCTCACACAGTTCTTTTCTGCTCTCCTCACACAATCCTCGCTTCTACAAGTCTCACGTCATTAGGGTTACAGCTGGCCTAACTCTTGTTAACAAACTGACATGCATTAAGATCCCCTACAAATTCTTGTCAATTCTTTCCCTTCTTCCACACTCCCCCCTTTTGTACTTCTAGTACAACAGATATTCTCAAATCTCTATTCGCATTAAGCCATCGATTTCTGATTTTACATCAGATGTTTCAACTGTAGGGGTTTTCATTGGATGAAATGACAATGCATGATTAGCATGGACATGAAAGGTATTACTATTACTACATCTTTTACAACAACAATAACATAATCCTAAACTGACTAACAGCAATACAAGCAATAATATACTCAGAGCAAGCATATGATGAGGTTGTTGTACAATTCTGGTTACAAAGCATAATACATCATACTTAGTACACAAAGTAAATACTCTATAAGCTGTATGAAAGGCATTCTTTTCAGCTTGATATATATTCTGAAGTATGTGAATTTGTCCTTGTAATTCAGAGATTCTTTGAACCTCTGGTATGTTGGAGCTCCGGTGGAAGGCCAGAGACCTGCAGCCAGGAGATATGGCGCATCGTTACCCCCGAGGCGAGGGTGCGGGCAGCCGAGTCTGCAGCGTCCAATGAAGCTTGCAACGATGTTCGTGCAACCTTCTTGCCCTCGTCTAGGATGGCCGCAGATTCCTGGCGGGCGTCTTGTGGCAGCAGCTCTTTAAATTTGTCCGCTGCCACCCACGAGTTGAACGCGTACCTACTGAGCAGGGCTTGTTGGTTCGAAACCCTGAGCTGCAGGGCCCCAGCCGAGTAGACTTTGCGTCCAAGGAGGTCCATACGCCTGGCCTCCCTGGATTTGGGGGCTGGAGCTTCCTGTCCATGACGCTCCCTGTCATTCACCGATTGCACCACCAGGGAACCCGGTGTCGGGTGGACATGGAGGTACTCGTAGCCTTTGGAGGGGGCCATGTACTTCCTCTCGACACCTCTCGCCGTAGGGGGGATGGAGGCCGGTGACTGCCAGATTGTGTTGGCGTTGGCCTGGATCGTCCTAATGAAGGGTAGGGCGACCCTGGTGGGAGCATCCAACGAGAGGATGGTGACAATCGGATCCTCGATCTCAGAGACCTCCTCGGCTTGTAGGCTCAGATTCTGAGCTACCCGCCTAAGGAGGTCTTGGTGCGCCCTGAGATCCAGCGGGGGGGGGGGGCTACTGGAGGAGGTGCCAGCCACCGCTTCATCAGGGGAGGAGGATGAGGAGACCCCCGGCAAGAGAGTGTCCAATGGGGGGTCTCCCTCGGCCCTTGCCTCTGTCTCAGGAGCCAGAGCGGAGTCTTGCTGCTTGGACCCTTCCTCTCCATCCGGGGAGGGAGGGGGGCGAGACAATGAAGATTCCGGCACCCTATGCTCCGCCGGCGCAGGCCTAGCAGGAAGCTGTTGGGGGCCCTGGGCTTGATGGTATGCCCATGGGGTCCAAAACCCCCACTGCTGCGGGCCTTGGTCCTGTTGCGGCGGGTCTTGGAAAAGCGCCGCCTGCCGGTCGGTGCCCAACGCATACCCGCTGTCTGTCTGCGAAGACACCGACGGCTGCCTAGAAGGCCACGGCGGGGCTGACCCTGGCTGGTAAGGGTCTGCGTGAGTCGGCAGCGAAGATCTTCTCGGTGCCGGGGATCGGTACCGGGAGTCATAGCAGTGCCAGGATCGGGACCGGGACCGGGTTCTGTCTCGGTGCCGGGATCTGGACCGGTACCGGCCGCTGCTTCGGTGCCGGGATCGGGACCGGGACCTGCCACCGACGCGGTGCCGGGAGGTCGACCGGGACCGGGACCTGCTACCAGCTCGGTGCCGGGAGGTCGACCGGTGTGGTGAGTGACGGCGGGACTGGCTCCTGGAGTCACGGTGCCGGTATCGGCGGCTGGAGTCCGACCGCGACTGTCTGGAGGTCGATTGGTGCCGCGAGTGCGACCGGTACCGCCGAGGGGAGCGGTGCCGGGACTGCGAGTGGCAGTGAGATCTTGATCTGCCGGGTGCCGGGACTGCGAGTGGCAGTGAGATCTTGATCTGCCGTGGCGTCGGGACCGGGATTGCGAGCGCGAGTCCCGAGATGGTGCCGACATCATGGGCTTGCCTCTAGATGCGACCCGCACCGGAGGTACCGGGGGTGGCGGCTGAGTAGGCTCCGTTAGGGCAATAAGGTCCCGTGCCGAGGCGAAGGTCTCCGGCGTGGATGGGACCAATTGCTCAACCCCAGATCTTATGGGGGATCTCGGCGGCACCGGACTCGACGGACCCGTCGGGCCCGGAGTCGATGGTGCCGGTGGCGCCGCGGCCGATGCCGAGGCCGGGCGCTCCAGTCGGGTCTGCCTGGCTGGAGTAGCAGACGCTGACTGTCTCGGCTCTGCACCCAATGCCGGAGAAGGTCGGTGCCGGGGAGTCTTCCCGGTGCCGGTGCGATCCGGTGTTGGCGCCGAGATCACGGCCTGCGAAGCCGCCGGGTCAAGTGCCGCCTCCATAAGGAGAGTCCTGAGTCTTTGGTCTCTCTCCTTTTTTGTCCTGGGCTTGAAAGCCTTGCAGATGCGGCACTTGTCCGATCTGTGCGATTCCCCCAGGCACTTCAGGCACGCGTCGTGGGGGTCGCTGGTAGGCATAGGCTTCCTACAGGCCGCACACTGCTTGAAGCCCGGCGAACCAGGCATGAGCCCGGTGCCGGGTGCCGGAAAGGGCTACAGCCCCCGGCGAATAACTATCTACAACACTATTTACACCTAATTACTTACTAACTACACTTAACGATCTAACTAACAACTATAACAATAACGAGAGTTAACAAGGAGAGCTAGGGACGTGGAGGACAGCTATGCCGCGCTCCACAGTTCCAACGACCGACACGGCGGTAAGAAGGAACTGAGGAGCAGGTGGGCCGGCAGGGGTATATATGGAGCGCCATGGCGGCGCCACTCCAGGGGGCGACCTGCCGGCCCACTGGAGTTGCTAGGGTAAAAAAGTTTCCGACGAACGTGCACGCGCGGCGCGTACACCTAACTGGAATGGATGTGAGCAATCACTCGAAGAAGAACTCTGAGGATCTTAAAGCAGATCTACTAGCTCCGGTATCCACAAGACAAGTGACAGATTGTCCTGCAATTTTACAATCAACATACGGGCCTTCCTGATTAATAGGAATTAAAGGATTCATGATGCAGTTACGTTCCCTCAGGCTGTCCTAGTAAGTGGTAGTCTGTGGTGAAAAAGCAGGTGCTTCAGGATTTGGGAATGAAGAGTTTTGAGACAATCGGTTTGGACACTTATTTTTCCAGTGTCCCTCCTGACCACAAAAGTGGCATGCAAGTGTTCCCTGTCGGGGCAGGATACTGGGTAGGATATGAAGGACCCTTCCCTCTACCTTGCCCGTGAACTAGTCCTCGTCCTCCTCTCATTCCCCCACGGCCCCTGTTTTGATAAGTCTGTAATTGCAAAGCCATAAGTTTTGTTTCAGTATTTTCTTTCTTCTGCTCTATGCAAGCTGTACAATGATTGGCAACTGTCACCAATTCAGAAAGGAGTTTAGTTTGCCAGCCAATACAAATAGTTCTTAACTGTAGCTGAACTTTTGGTAAGAGTCCCTGAACAAAAGCAGCTCCTACTGCTTCTCTGGCATTTTCAGCTGGCTGAGCAATTCCCGAATGCTGTTCAAAGACCTTAGTCAATCTAGATAATCAGCAGGGAACTGTCCTTTGTTCTGTTTGCAGTTAGTAATTTTTGTCCAATCTGTTTTCTTAGGACAAACCTCTGTAACAGAGGTTAAAAGACGGTTTCTAGCCTCTCTTAACTCACGCTCAATTCCAGGGTCGGCATCAGGCCAAGCAGCCTGTCTGCTAAGCCGTTGATGAACTTCAGCTGGCAGAACTGCCCTCAAGAGTTGATTAATATCTGCCCAAAATGGATTATAGCACTGAATTACTGTTTGAAGCTCTTCTCTAAACTTTTCCAGTTCCTCTCTAATCTTAGGAAATTCCTTTACCAAGTTTCTAAGATCTCCGGGTGTCCAAGGGGCATGCACTGTAACTAACCTCCCATCTCCAGGCAAGTCTCTCAAAGGAGCCTGGAGTGCCTGTGCCCTGCTTCTAAGAAAGTAGTGGGCATTTTCATCAGAAGGATCAGATTCGGGTGGACTAGTGGGAGGATCAGAATCGCTCACAGGTGGAGAAGAAACTCCTTCCGTAGGAGAGGAAAGAATTTGTGTAGGGGAAACTACCAGGGCAGGGGGATGTGACGGCTGTGGCCGTGGAATGCTGCTTAAAAAATCTACTATGTCTTCAGCAGTCTCCTCCTCACTATCAGCTTTAACTAATTGGGGATAAAGAGGAGCAGAGGGATTTGCTCGAGCAGGAAAACTTTCAGACGTCTTACATTTATGTATCAAACCCTGTACTTGAGTTTTTAATTTTTCTTGGGAGTCCTTTAGACTCCGCACTCGAGACTCATGGAGTATCTTTGTTGCTTCCTCCCACCAATACATAAACTGCTCCCGCTGTGTGTCAGAGGCTTTTTTTGAAGTTAGGATTCCTCTGAGGTATGTAAGTTTATCTAAATCAAAGGTACTTTCTAATGGGCATTGTTTAGATGAATTTTCACGCGTGTTCAGATTCCAATTGTCTAAATGTCTGCAGGTTTCAGGACCATAATGTACGTACATGTAATATGCTGGGGTACCCTTAGGGGGTGAGGTGGAATATTTAGACTGTCCCCCACCCATTTTCCACTTACACACACACAGGGAGGGTGCCCTGTCCACGCTAGCGGCTCATAAACTAATGATCTCTCCCTACAGGGTACTCACACAGGAGAGGCTAATGAGGATGGCCACGACCCTCCAACACCTCCTTTCAGCAAAGAGTGTCAGCCAGTCTCTGGGAGACGGTGCCGATTACTCTGATTGCATCCAGTGAGATGATCAGACTGTCAGTAGCCCACACGGAAAAGGAAAGGGGAAGGGAAGAAGGGTACACACACTCCTAGACCCAGGTAGCTTCCTCACCGGATGATGCCAGGCCGACTCAGCCCACCATGGGTCGGATCTCCTAAAGATCCACTAGTTACCGGGCTTGCGTTAGAGTAGTCCTGGTCACGAGCTTTCGCTTCACAGGGTACTCTGGGCGTCTTCCGGTAACAGTTACTCACACTGGTGTACACACACACACACCAAGGCCTTTATTTCCTATTACCACGATGCATCTGTACCTTATTTCCGGACCCAATACTATGAGGCGGTATGACAACCCCTCTTGAGGCGGTAAAAACCCCTCAGCACCGATGCATCTCTAATGCATCTCACTATGCATTACCTAATGCATTACCTTATGCATTACCTTGTTGGCAAACCCAGCAGTTTCCCAGTACTGCTATAAACTAACCTGATTGGGACTTTCCCCCAATACCACTCTGCATCTGATCTTGCTGCACAGTCAATAAGTTCAGATGGCATGAGCCCAACAGACACAGACGTCCCCACTGACAGTCCTTCTCCGACACCCCAATAGAGATTTCAAAAGGACTCTTACCTCTATTGTGGTGCCATGGGGTTCGAAGGGGAACGATCCGTAGCAGCTGCCTGTGGGTCTGTTGGCGTTGCCATCCCGGACGAGCCCCCAAATTGTTGGAGAAAAACTCAGTTCTCGCTTTTAGTTTGGGTGCAGCAAAATCAAATACTTTATTATTTCTCAAGCAATATTAATTGAGGGAGGGAGTGCCCTAGGACACTGGGTTGCCCCAGTCCCGGACAGGTCTCTCCACAGGTAAACAATTACAGCAAGTATTTATACCTTTGTTACAGACAATAGCAAGCAATATTACAGACATGATGAGCAACAGATGCATTTTGTTTATGCATAGGCTATCCTGCTATCTTATTTTTCTCAGCTTTTGGGCGCCAGCCTACAGGTTTAATTATCAGTGCAAGGTCGTAATAACTTCTCACACAGTTCTTTTCTGCTCTCCTCACACAATCCTCGCTTCTACAAGTCTCACGTCATTAGGGTTACAGCTGGCCTAACTCTTGTTAACAAACTGACATGCATTAAGATCCCCTACAAATTCTTGTCAATTCTTTCCCTTCTTCCACACTTCTTTGGATGTGGGTCAACGTGGTCTCAAGTCTGTGTGGCAGGTCGAAACCGAGGAGGCATTTGTTGGGTCAGTAATAATGTGCTTGTCTGGAACAGCAGATGAGGTCCAAACACTTTGCTATTCCCTCGCCAGATCCAGAGACTAGAAGTGATCAAGTGTGGTCCATACTAGCTTTCGCAATTTCAGGCCTGATGGGGGTATGTTATTCATATCCTGCCAGATGGGAGGTTCCACATAGTCTTCGGCACATTTAAATTCTTGTGCTGTGGCTATTTCTCAATGGACAGTTGGAGGTTCGATATTTGTTAATACAGAAAGCCACAGTAGAGGTGTTGATTTTAAAGTTTCCGTGATGATTTGCATGGTCTGATTCAGCTGCCTCTCCACAAGCTGAGTATAGCAGCTTCTTATCCACACCAGGGCACAATACTCTGCAACACAAGGGCCAACGCCAATGTTCCTAAAACCAGGACAGTTGATCCTCAGCTTGTTCCCACTAACTTTTAAATAAGGTCGACATGAGTTTTTGCTTTCAAGGCTACTTTCTTGAGGTGGTCATGAAAGGTCAGTGTGCAGTCAAGAATGCCAACGAAATATGTTGGCTTTGGTTGTAATGCACAGTTTCACCATGAAACTTGACAGTTAAGAGTGTTTTGTGTAATTCTATTGCCAAAGTGGAAAGTAGAGAAAACCGATTTGCTTGGATTTGGTCTCAGCTTTTGGAAGTATTTCTCCATGAGCTTAAGGTCAGATCTAAGGGTCACTTCAAGTTCTTTAAAGCTACGGGCCTAAGCGGTGAGTGCCAAAACATCAGCGTATGCAAACTTCTGCGCTATCATCTCAGGCATATCATTCGTGTATACACAGAAGAGTATTTCCAGTAAAGATAGAGAAGTATTAATGTAATTGTACAAGGTACTAGTAAGACCTAATTTGGAATACTGTGTACAAATCTGATTACTCATGTCAGGGGCGGCTCTAGTAATTTTGCCACCGCAAGCACAGAGGGTCCACTGGTCCCGCAGCTTTGGCAGATCTCCTGTGTTCCTAGACTTGGACCCTCCACAGGCACGCCTGCGGGAGGTCCACCGAAGCCGCGGGACCAGCGGACCCTCCGCAGGCAAGCCATTGAAGGCACCCTGCCTACCGCCCTAGCGGAGACCGGCAGAGTGCCCCCCGCAGCTTGCCACCCCAGGCATGCGCTTGGAGCACTGATGCCTGGAGCTGCCCCTGACTCATGTTCAAGAAAGATGACTTCAAACCGGAACAGGTGCAGAGAAAAGCTACTAGGTGATCAGGGGCATGGAGAACCTATCTTCTGAAAGGACATTGGAAGAGCATGGCTTGTTTAGCCTAGCAAAATGAAGGATGAGAGAGGATATGATTACTCTCTACAAAGACATTGGGAGATAAACAACAGGTAGGGAGAAGAGCTATTTAGGTTAAAGGAAAATGTTGCCATAAGAATAAATGGGTACAAATTGGCCATGACTGAATTTAGGATGGAAGTTAGAAGAAAGTTTGTAATCATCTGAGGAATGAGGTTTTGGAACAGCCTTCCAATAGAAGTTGTTTGGGTAAACAACCTAATTAGTCTGAAGATAGAGCTTGATAAATTTTTGAGTGGCACTATATAATGGAGTTGCATGCAGTGATGGGAGTTGGGCTTCATGGCAAAGGGGGTCCCTTCCAGTCTTATGTCTGATGTTCCTAAATCTCATGATGCAGTGCTTCAGTTGGTCACCTTTAGGGGTTAGGAAGGATTTTTTCCCTGTTGTATTCTGAGAAGTGGTTCTCCTTCCTCTAAAGCATTGGAGATGGCCACAGATGGCATCACCAGATGGGGTGGGATCATGCTCTGATGTGGTACAGAAAAATTCTCTCTCAGATGCTTGGCTGGTGGGTCTTTCTCACATGCTCAGGGTCATACCAATTGCTGTTTTAGGTTGGGAAGGAATTTTCCCCAGGTCATATTGGCAGGGACCTTGCGGGTTACTTGCCTTTCTCTATGACATACGACTTACTAGGATCATCTTGGATATCTCACCTAATCAATTCCCTGCTATTGCAGAGAGCTAGGTCATTGGTTCACATTGGTCCCTCCTATTCGCTATGGTAAACAATAGTTTAGTCTATTTCAGGTTATTGGGCTTGATACTGGGTTAACTGGATGGAGCTAGTGGCCTGTGATATGCAAGAGGTTTAACTAGATGATCTGGTGGTCCCTTCTGACCTTAAACTATATTACTCTACACAACTTCCTTGGAATTAAAATAGAAACAACCAAATTTTAGGCTTTTCTTTGAGGATTGAACATTGTGATAAATCTAGTACCTATGATTAAAGAGAACTGCCATGAACGCTTCAGATGCGAATACTATCTAAGACCTCTAAGCTATTTTACATGACACCATGTCACAGGAAACTGGTCCAGTTCTCCTGTTCCAATCCAGGTGTGCCCTAGTTTGGTGTTATGAGGAGGAAGGGATGCCGCTGGGAATTACGAGAGACAGCCCAAAGGCAAGAGAGAGTTTAGAGGCTGAGAGAGAGCTGGCCCTGAGGGAAAGAGCTGTGAGTTCCGTGTTGAGCAGTGAGCCATATCAAGCCAGTGAAAGTGGAAGGCAGTTGAGGAACCACACACAAGTTTCCCCAGGCCAGAGAACCATAGATAGAGAGGGCTGAAGGCTGAAAGCAGCAGAGGGAGACACCTGCTGGCTGAAAGACCAGAGAGGGCTAAAGGCTGGCGGAGGATGTAGGGGTGAGCTTGCTGATGTCTCCAGATGAAAGCCAGAGCCAGACCTGAGAATGAAACATGGCAGAGAAGCAACCAAGGTTGAGGGGCATGGTGAGAGATGCCAGAGCTGTACCCAAGAGCCTGAGCATGGTGAGAGACATCAGAGCTATACTTGGTGTGTTCATGGGCTGTTGTGACTTGAAAGATTGGATGTACTGTGGAATTGGGGAATGTGGACTGTGTTGAGGAATTCTAGATTACAATTTTGGGACTCTTGTAATAAATGCTGGAAAGGGTATTGGTACCTGGAAAGACTACCTGGAGTTACTGGGTCTCTGGATGAAAGGGGTAACTGCAGCAGATTCCTGGGTTGTGCAGTTGCATTCTGCGGGAGGGCACTAGAGGAAAGGTTGCCTTGTCACATACCAATAATCTACTTCCACCCATTTTATAAAGCATCAGACCTACCTTGGTAGCTATCGCAGAAACTGCAGCAGTTCGTTTTGCTGTAATGACACTGCCATCCATGATCTTTAAAAGAAGAAAATCAAACAGACTGAAATGAACACTGAAAACGTAATGCCAGATGCTTTCTCCATGTGTGAATTAGTGCTTAACAACTTATATATCACGTGAAGGGACAAAGAAAACCCGAGAGAAGATGATTATTAATGCAACACTTGCAAATATATTCTATGTAAAATTGGCAGATTCTCTTCCCTGCTCCACTGCTTTCATGACACTCAGGCAGCACAAAGCGAGTGGAAATTGGCCATCATCACAGTGGCATTGACCCAACATAACCATTTCTACACTACATTTCCTGGAGACCCCAGTACCGCGGGTGTTTCAGGGCAATGAAGGCATGGCCAGAACACACTGCACTCTGGCTAGCACTGGCGACCATTGCAAGCAAGTATATGATGGAGCAGCCCTTGAGCTGCTGTAACCTGTGCCAGGGCCCAGGCAGAGAATCATGGAGCCATAATCAGGTGCCCCCCTATCTTGTGCTGCACTCAGGGTGGGCACTGGCTCTATATAGACTCTGGCTCTATATATTCAATTATCATGTGAAAACGGATTGTGGAGCCTCGCTGAGAAACAGACACTTTAACTGTTCTGGCCCTTCTCAAACCATTATTCTCATTTTTAATTAAGAAAGATAATATCCCAAAATTCCTACTATAGCCCCCCAATCCCTTCCTCACAGAGGCCAACAGCAAAACTTGCATTGCCTTTAACAGTTCAGCATATTTGGCAATTTATTCTTCCCCCCTAAAATATCAACTAAACATGGTGTTGGGGGATTTCTTCAAATAAACAGTTTCACTTCAAATCACCAGTTTCAGAAAACAAAAAAAGAAGTACAGATTAAAAAGAATGAAACAGACAAGACTGAGGGCCAGATTCTCAGATGACACAAATCGCCATAACTGCACTGAAGTGAATGGCATGATAGTGATTTACACCAGCTATGTCATCTAAAATCGAAATATGATTTTGACAAACAAAACAGAATGCATCAATGCACACTGAACTTACAGCTTTTAAAGAGCCATTTCTTGGGTCAAAGAGTAATATAGTTGCTTGGTGAGAGGGAACAGAAGAATCCTTTTTGTGTTCGTAGAAGGTTACCAGTTTAGTTGTTAGAGCATCATCCTTTGAATTGTAAGCAGGCATGACCCCTAAAAATCTTTGAAAGAGACAAAAAATATACATTTAACATCATAGATTTTAAAGGACACAAAGCACTTTCTCTATTCCCTTTGCAGCCAGCCAGAGAACTCGTTTGAAGGAAGCATCAACCAGGGCCGTCCTTACCCATATGTAAACTACGCAGCTGCATAAGGCACCAGGCACTTCAGAGACTGTAGCGATTTGCACAGTGCTCGCTAGGAGTAGACGGGGGCAGGGGACATGACAGGTGAGGGGAAAGCTCGCTGCACTCTGCCTGCCTGGTTGCTCTTATTGCAGTATCCGAGCTGGAAATCTCTCTAACCAGATACAACTGGGGAATATCACAGCAGCTGCCAAGGCCCAGCCAAGGAAGTCCTCACTGTGGGGAGGGACTGAGAAAGGGATCCCTCCCTCTCCCCACTCTGGCTCAGGACGATAGGGGTGCCCGTGATGGGGACCCCTGGAGTGTGCACCCCTCCTCCCTACTTACCCGCTGTACTTCTCTACCGGCACCACGTGCGCAAGGGTTGCACGACGCCTCCCTCCGCGCCGCTGGAGAAATTGGCCAGGGCAGCTTCCAATGAAGGGCTCAGGAGGCTGGCGCAGTGCAAGTGCTTCTCCACCACCTCGGATCCCAGGAAAACCTGCGGCACAGCGCTCATGGTGACCAGTACACGGGCCGGACAGGTAGCACAGATTCTTGTGCGTCTCTGGCTGCCGCCTCTTGTGCCCGCTTGGCTGTAAGTTCTGTCCGGGACCCCTGCTGCCACCCTCCTTCCCAGGCTGCTGCAATTGCGCCACCTAGTAGGTGCACAAGACAGAGCCGGGATGTGACCCTGCTGCCACGTCCCAATCGTTATGGACTTAGCCCCCTTATCTTGGAAAGGGGGGAATCAGCGCAGGGGAATCTCAGAGCTAGACGTCACGGGGGAGGGGGAGGTTCATTTTTCTCGTTATTCTAAGGAACACGCTCTTATGGGGAACTCCCCCGACTGTGCGGCTCTCAGTCATTATTATCCCTTACTGTGGGGTGTCTCGCTCGCTGCGGAGGCAGGTCACCCCCACGGGGAGAGGGTAAACCCACGGTGTGTGTGGGCAGGGGATAACGTAATGCCTCATGGAGGCAGCCTCTGTTGTGGGAACTATCCCTGTCTGAGCCCAGCTCTGCAGCCCGTTTGTTCCATGTGGGTGACACGCTCTGGGCACGGACAGTGCATTTCCCATACAGGAGCATATTGGTTCCCACGGGATCCCAGTTTTTGCAATGTCTGTTCACTAACCCCATGCCCTGTGCTGTGGAGTCACCACTCCTACCCCAGCTACTGAGGGAGCCTACGAAATCTCCAGGTATGAGCACAGCTATGAAAAGGGAGAATGCGAGACTTGTGATGGCTATTTATTTAACCGTGGGGCACAGGGCCTCGAACCGCCCCCTGCTCACCTGTGCGCCGCACAATCCGCCCAAAGATGAACTCAGAGGCGTAGTGAGCATCCCCCGTACCCTCCGACCGGGGGGGGGCCCTGCAAGGAAGGGGGCCCCTAAAAGTGGCAAAAAAAATGTAAGATATAACTAGGTAAGTGACATTTATTGCTGCTATTGCACAATCCATGTCAGTTTTACTGACAAAACCCTGAAGTCATTATGATACATCATAATGCTATTGGCTACATCGGTTGTCTGTCAGTCAGTTTCGAATTTTAGTTGGACCCATTCAAAGAATGTGTATTTGCGTTCATAATGGCGGTCGGCGGATAAATGTTATTCATTTAGTTGTTTAGTTTTTTTATCGTTTCTGCATTGTAAGGGGCCCAGGACATATGTTCGGAGGGGGCCACGTTCTTTCTTGCTACAGCCCTGGTTTGCAATGCCTCACGGGCTGGTACAGCATCACATGATGCAGGTTTCTCTATCCCATTGTTCCATGGGCATCTTACTAGATTGCCAGCTGCTTTTCAACTGCAGTGTGCGTGGTGGGGTAGAGACTGTTTGTGTGTGGGGAGAGACAGTGTGTGTGTTGGAGAAGAGTGAGTGTGTTGAGCTAGGTAGGAGCAGATCATTATTATCCCTACTTGAAAAAGCGAGAAGCTATGTCTGAAAAAGGAGAATTGACTTGTCTTAGGTCACACCGCCAGTAAGTGGCAGAGTTGGGAATAGGACCCAAGAGTCCTGATTTTCAAACTAATCATCGGATCTTGAATTTCAGACATGGAATGACCTGAATAAAGTGCTCTCGGATGAGCTCCACACCAACAACAGTGACAGTAATTATTCAGCAAGTATTTGAGGAGAACTGCAATGTTAGAGAGAATCATGAACTGCTCACAGACAATTAATGCAGAGAAGCAGCAAAATTTATCAAACATAGAACTGATTCTGACTTATTTCCTTGGTCTTAAAAGAGAACAACAAGGACCTGAGTCTCCTCCCTGTCAATAACTCCCTGTTCAGCCAATCAGTGTAGAGACTGAGGATGGGAGGCTGAGGGTTCTCACCAGAGAGCTCAAAGGATGGCTCAGGTCACTGGTGGAGATCACTGCCCGAGCACTATTTCAGTCCCACATTTTTGGCTGAACCTTCCACAGAGGGAGCTGCAGAGCACTCCCCCGCAACACACACACACACACACACACACACACACACACACACACACACACACACACACACACACACACACACACCTCTCCTGTTGTTGGGAAGGGAACAGGAGAGAGGACAAAAGAAGCAAGAGACAAAGAGGAGGGAGGGAGGGAGGAAAAGGTGAAACCCAAATGTCTCCAGTGATTCTAAGGGACAAAATCCCAGGTGGAGAATAAAATTCTGCCTCCTTAAGCTTGTGTTTTCCATGCCTAGAATTCAACTCTCACCAGATGGATCAGACTGAACAGCTTTCAAACCTCCAGGAGGCTCTTACCTTCTAAACAGGGATGGCTGTTTTCTCGTAAAATCACTAAAAGGGAAGGAGAAAACTCGAAAGAGGTTCCTCCTGGCTCTCACGTCCGTGAACCCAAATACTTTCTCGGTCCTCAAAGAGAGACCTGGAGAAGGAGACTTGCTGAAGCAAAACCCCAGGGGTCTCTGAGGTTTCCCTGGCCTCTCGCCCCTGTCCTGCCTGGCTGATGTCAGCATCTCTCTGTGAGGTCACCACCTCCCCACCACCTTGGACCAATAGTCTGAGGTCCTGCAAAAGGCCTTTGTGATGTCACTGCAACACCCCTCCCTTGCTGTGCCAATGTCCTGCCCCTGGCCAGGCCCTTAGAGGTTTGAGCTACTCCCTGTGGATCACCCCACTCAAGGAGCGTTCGTTCTAGGCAGCAAGCCGGCTAGACAGGAAAACATCAAATGCTGCTCCCAATGCTACACTCAATTTTTCAGAAATTAGTCAACTTTATGGCCAGAAGAGACCATTAGAGCATCTAATCTGACCCCCTGCATATCACAGACGTCCTGTATGACACAATAGCAGGTGAGAGTGGGGGGCTGAGGAGGTGAGCAGGTGGGCAGTGGCAGGGGGACAGGTGAGCTGGTGGCAGGGTAGGGGGCCCGAGGAAGTGAGCGGACAGGCAGTGGGGGGGGGGCAGGTGAGCCGGCGGCTGGCCCCAGCTCACCTCTGCTCCGCCTCCTCCCCTGAATGCCCTGCCCCACTTTCCCCCCTCCCCCTGCTAATCAGCTGTTTGCGCAGGAAGCCTTGGAGGGAAGAGAAGCGGTGTGGAAGTTAGCGCTCAGGTCCAGCAAGGTGGAGACAGAGATGAAGTGAGCTGGGGCAGGGGTGCCGCCCGCACAGCAGCAGATAACCCTCGGGGGGCACTGGGAACTGCTCCCCACACCAGCTCACCTACCTCCCCTCTGCCTCCCTGGGCCTGAGCATGAAGCTGCCGTTTGCTTCTCAGCCCTCCCAGCCTTCCCGCGTGAACTGTCAGGGGCAGGGGTTCCAGTGGCCATCAGGGGACAGGGAGATGGGTGGTTCGATGGGGCAAGGGTCCCGGGGGGCATCAGGAATGAGAGGAGAGGTTGGATGGGGCAGCAGGGGACAGGGAAGGAGGGTAGATGGGGTAGGGGTCCCCGGGGGGGCGTCAAGGAACCTGGGGGGTTGGATGGGGTCAGAGTCCCAAGGGGCAGGGGTGGGCCACAACCCCCACATGGGGTGAGGTGGGAACTGGTTGTTAAGATTTTGGCAGCTCATCACTGGCCAGGGGGTGGTAGGCGGAGGAGGCGAGCTGGTGGGCAGTGGCAGGGGGTGAGTATGTGAGCCAGGGAGTGGGGAACGGAGGTGAGTGGGGGGGCAGGTGAGCTGAGGGAATGGGGATCTGAGTAGGCCAGTGGGCGGGCATTGGTGGGGGGTCAGGGGAGCTGGCAGTGGGGGAGGAGAGCAGAGGAGGCGAGCGGGTGGGCAGGCAGGTGAGCCGTGGGGGCTGAGGCGAGTGGGTGGGCAGTGACAGGAGGGGCGGGTGAGCCTGGGGGGGTGGAGGTCTGAGGAGGGAAGCGGGTGGGCATTGGTGGGGGGGTCAGGTGAGCTGGTGGTGGGGGAGGAGAGCTGAGGAGGCGGGCAGGCAGGCAGGTGAGCCATGGGGGGTGGGGGGCTGAGGCGAGTGGGCAGGCAGTGGCGGGAGGGGGCAGGTGAGCCTGGGGGGGTGGAGGTCTGAGGAGGGAAGCGGGTGGGCATTAGTGGGGGGTCAGGTGAGCTGGCGGTGGGGGAGGAGAGCAGAGGAGGTGAGCGGGTGGGCAGGCAGGTGAGCCGTGGGGGCTGAGGCGAGTGGGTGGGCAGTGACAGGCGGGGTGGGTGAGCCTGGGGCGGTGGAGGTCTGAGGAGGGAAGCGGGCGGGCATTGGCAGGGGGGTCAGGTGAGCTGGCGGTGGGGGAGGAGAGCAGAGGAGGCGAGCGGGTGGGCAGGCAGGTGAGCCGTGGGGGCTGAGGCGAGTGGGTGGGCAGTGACAGGCGGGGCGGGTGAGCCGGCGGCAGGGGAGGGGGGTTGAGGAGGTGAGCGGGGGGCTGAGGAGGTGAATGGTGAGTCAGTGGCTGACCTGTTCTACTGATCTGCTCTGGCTCCCAGCCCCTCGCCAAGGGTTGCAGCTGTCTGGAGGTGCTGCCTTCCACGCCTTCCTCAGTCACACCTCATTCACTCAACAGGGCAACTGATTACCAAGTGGGGGGAAGATCTTATTCTACTGCTAGCAAAGAGACATTTTTCTTTTACCTTAATTACACTACCTTAGGGGCCCCCTAAAACATATTAGCAAGGTTCATTATCGCTGTTTTGGCAGGGCAGTGCTGGGGAAGGAGGGTTTGTTTCCACGAGGCGGGTGGCACTTGGGGAGGATTGTTTCGGGGGGCCTGGACGGCGCTGGCGATGTCATTTTTGCAGGGTGGGCGGTGCTGGGGGGGTTGTGTTTCAGAGGGGCTAGGCGGTGCTGGGGGGGCGGTTCTGTGGGGTTTCAGCCCTCAGCTGTTTTCTTTGGAGTAATATTGCCCTTGCTGCTTTACGAGTTATGCAGGCCTGGACTAAACCACAGCCTTGGGACTCAGCATTCAAGTATCCTGCAGTCTGAACTTGGAATCTGATACATTCCCTCATTGGCTACCATTGTTTGCCCAGCATGGAAGTGCTTCTTGTCCAACGAGGCAGTGAGATTGGGACCCATAGGCATGGAATGGCTCTGAAGGAATCAGCTGTTTCTCTCTGTGCTTCATGAAACTTTGGATCCAAATGGTAAAAGACAGTTGTGCCCAATTTAATCATGGCGCCTTTAGGAGTGTGATCAATGCCACTTAGCTAGGGAGCAGGGTTCTAAAAATAGTTGACCTGGGCCACAGGTCACCATAGCTTCCAACTCGGGGGTGAAAATCAACCACTAGTACCTGCAATTTCTACCTGAGTTCTTGTCAAATCTTTGACCTTCCTTGGAGTAATTTTACACTCCTCTGGCGTAGAATTCTTCACCAACCGCACAACAGATCAGTAGCGATAGTGAGGTACAACTCCCCCAAATATGCCCTTTTATTTCTTTAATCTGGTGGCACAGATTAAAGTTAGGGATTAAATTCAGGTGCGACTTAGAATCCCTGTAAAACAACAAATGTCATGTCTCTACTAAAAATAGGTATCTTTCTGCAGCTATATCACATTCAACAGGGATTTCATTTTCTACACATTTGTAGAATCTCCCGGGGGGTGAGCTGAACAAAAATGTCACTTCCATTTTTCCCATCTCTACCTAGATAGGGATTGCGTTTCCCAAATAATAGGCAACATGCAGCTGATTAGGAAGAAGATATCTTCAGGAGCGACCTCCTGCAGGGCCTGGGCCACAATGGCTTTGGAAGCCCAACGCATGGGTATTTTGTTTAATTACAAGTCATTTACGAGGGAGTCCTCTTCCTAGCCCTTTAGAAAAAATATTGACCTAAGAAACTGAACAAAAGGGGGATTGGGATGGTGATACGGAATCGCTCTGATTTACCCTAATTCCTCATCTTCCTCTGTTGTTATAGAGGAGAAATGATATTTTCCCCTATCCACTGCCTTGTTCTTACTCTTTGTTATAGTTCAATATATTTTAAGTGAGAAAAATGGTAGTAAAAATATCTGCTCCCCAGCACAACCTGAAGCAACGTCAGAGCAAATGGGAATGAAACAATTTGTTCCCCAAGAGAGAACTCAATGACTAACAACTGCTTTGAAATGGAGGAACAGTATAACTGTGATGCTCAAGGTCTGTTTAGACTAGGAACAGTGATGGCGTTTAGGTTAGGTAAAGGGGAAAGCTAATGCCAACCACTGCACCTGGGTGCATCTGCTCTACAACTAAAATTTCCTTTTTACACCAAGATGACTAACTTGAGCAGCCAACGCCATGTATAGTCCTAGTGGATGGAAGGCACAGGTAGTTTTTGCCTCAGTGTACCATGTTGGGTGTGACGATGTGGGCCTGACGGGACCCAACTGAGAGTGTCAATTCAGGACCAATTGCTTAAACATGACAGTTACAGCCCTAGGCTGGGGTTTTTCCACCTCTAAGGCAAACCAAACCAGCCAGACAAAGAGGATTTTGGTCTCAGCCCACTGGCTAACCACAAGTCACACAAGCAATTTCCTTAGACACTCCAGTCTCCCAGTGCCACTCGTCCTGGGGATGAATGATTATGAAAACCAATACCCCAATAAAAGAGAACGGTTCTCTCAATCCCAAAGAATCAAGCCCCATACCCAGGTCAATATATAAATCAGATCATACCCACAAATCACACTGTTGCCAATCCTTTAGAATCTAAAATCGAAAGGTTTATTCATAAAAGGAAAAAGATAGAGCTGAGAGCTAGAATTGGTTAAATGGAATCAATTACATGCAGTAATGGCAAAGTTCTTAGTTCTGGCTTGTAGCAATGATGGAGTAAACTGCAGGTTTAAATCAAGTCTCCGGAGAACATCCCCAGCTGGGATGCGTCATCAGTCCTTTGTGCAGAGCTTCAGTTTGTAGCAAAGTCCCTCCAGAGGTAAGAAGCAGGATTGAAGACAAGATGGAGATCAGGCATCAGCCTTTTATAGTCTCTTTTCCACTACAGGACCTTGGTTGCAGCCATGTTCTATGTGGTCCCTGATGAACATTCCTGGCTGGAGGGACACACATTTCTTCAATTCAAAGGGAAAGGAGTTGATAGAGAAGATCACAGGACTGACCCCAAAGAAGGCTGAGCTGCACAAGGCAGAAGCAGGCAACTCATCTGGGGGAGCTGAGACACCACGGTGAAGATGGTGCAAAGATCACTATGACGGAATTAACAAATGTGATTTTAAAAAAATCTTTGGCCAGGCCTAGTCAAGGCACTTGTGGATTTTCTGATGTCTAATAAGAACTGGGCTGTAATTGAAGCTTTTCCCGCCCTCAGAGCATGTGTAAGGGCTCTCTCCTGTGTGGATTCTCGGATGTCTGCTAAGGATAGAGCTCTGATTGAAGCGTTTCCCGCACTCAGAGCAGGAGCAGGGGTTCTCGCCTATGTGGATTTTCTGATGTCTAATAAGGTTTGAGCGCACATTGACGCTTTTCCCGCACTCAGAGCACGTGTAGGGCGTCTCTCCAGTGTGGATTCTCTGACATGTGATTAGGCTTGAGCTTTGATTGAAGCTTTTCCCACACTCATGGCATGTGTACTATGTGTCTTCCAAGTTGATTCTCTCACGGGGAATAAGGTCTGAGTGGCTACTGAAGTTCTCCTCTGGCCTGTGCAGAGTCTCACAGGCTTTGGCTTTTTCTGGGAGTGCACAACTCCCGGAAACATTCCCTTTGGATCTTCCTGATAAAATCCCATGTGGCTCTACTTTCTCAGCATCTTCCTGTTGGGGTTTCTCCTCCTAATTCTCACCCACCATCCAATCACCTGATGAGAGACAGAGAGAATCCAGACACAGGTCACTCCCTGCAGCTGACAGAATGGAAATATCAGTGAGAGGAATGGAAAAAGGGGGAAACAAACCAAAACATGTGCAGGAGAGATCAATCCTATCAGGAGCTGATTTTCCCCAAACCTTTCCCCAGAGGAGAGAGAAAGTGATCACTTTTGATCCACATCTCACCAGAACACTCAGGGGAAAGTGAGATGGGGAGGGACCTTCTGCCCGTTGTCAGTCAGAATAGGTGGGAAGCCATGAGTCACATCTGCCATAATGATTCTACATCTGCAGGGAACAATCTTGAACTTGGAGAACTCACAAGGTCTTTGTAGGGCATCCTGAATGTTTTCTGCATTCACTGACAATTTTTGAGTTGGTTTAACCAATTCCCTACCTGTGCAGGCAGCTCTCAGGAGCACTTTTTTCTCAGAGCCCTGGAGATCTTGGACCCACGGCTCTTCCCCTCGTTCCAGCAGTGAGATCACATCAGGTTTGGAAACTGGAAATCCTACTCAAGGCAAAGAAAATGAGAGGTCAGTGGAATTTGTGGGATACTTGTCACAAGGTATATTGTATGATTTTACTCCCCAGCTCATTTTTAAGCAGTAATATCCCAAGACCATCGTCCTTGGCTCAAAGTGGCAGGAGAGTTATTATGAATATAAATCATATTCATTACCTTAGTGCTAAGGAGCAACTAACAGTGGGTCACCATTGTGCTAGGACAAGTACAAACACAGAATAGTAGATGACCCATGCCCTGAAGAATTTACAATCTAAATAGACAAGACAGACACAGAATGGGGGAAGGGATAGAACCCACTGTTAGAATAGAGATATTCAGGCCAGCCTGTAAAGCCTATAGTTTAAGAACTTAGGGGTATTTTTATCACTTAGCTAGTTACAGAAGTATGAAAACAAAGAATCAAAATCTCAGTCTGCCTGTGTCTGGGCCTTCTCTCACTAGGATAGTCTGAGGCCTTGTTCTTAGGCTAAGGCCTTTGGCTAAGCAACAGGGGCAGCCATAAGCTGGGAAGTGAAGGGTCACATCCCAAACCAGTCACACTGAAATAAGGTGCTATTGGGCTGTTAGGAAGACGATCCTGTCCAGACAGTGCCCATCAGCACCAGATAAAGAAACAGATCTTAAGACGGTTAGAGAAAACTTAGTTTGACAGCAGTGGCAAGAAATCACTTCTTAATGGTTGTGAAACTTTCATTTCTGTATTGCTTTATATTTATGTCCTACACTTTTCTACTGTAAATCTGTCTGGTTCTCTAATTGTTTCTGTCTGCTGTATAATTAATTTTGCTAGGTGTAAGTTAATTAGGGTGGTGTAACATAATTCTCTAACAATTATGTCCCAATATGTTAGGACTGGTTAGTTAAATTTCAGTAAAATGATTGGTTAAAGTATAGCTGAGAATATCACTATATAAACAGAGTCAAACAAGAGGGGGAAGGGAAATTGGAATCATGTTTGTTAAGGTGTGTGTGGGGGGAGAAACAGGAACACAGGCAAGGCTCAGCTGCATCAGAGCTGGGAAGGGGGACACGGGATAAATGCTCTGTGGCATCAGAGCTGGGAAGAGAACACTGGGGAACAGACTGTATCAGGATATCGAGATAAGCTCGACTGGTGTGAAGGGCTTCAGAATATGCTTCCTTGGAAACTAACCCCAATAAACTTTGCATTGTCTGTGCTTCAGACTTCTGGTCTTTTGCTGCTTCCTGTCTGCGTGACAAGAACCAGGGAAGTGGGAGGGTGAGGGGAAAGCCTCTAACAAAACTGACATGACCTGATAACCAAGAGGTAAGCCTTAGAGGAAGGTTTTAATACACTTTGGAATGGATCAGGGATTCCCACAAGGACTGATGAGGGGCTGATGGTAAATACACATTTAGATCCTTGTCTTGTTTTATATCTTTTTCCCATAAGGCTGAACCTCTGGCACACTGTCATGGATCCATAGGATCTATGCAATGCCCTGGCTTTTAAACAGACCTTGGGAGGTGCCCCTTGAGTGCACTAGACCCCCAAGAGCTCTCACTCTTCCACAAGGACAGGCCATGTAGCTTCGGCACCTGAGATTGAGCCTCTGGCTTCAACACTCCTATTTCAACCTGCGAGCTCTGCCAGCAGGTCCAGCTGAACTACACTCCTGTTCAGAGACTGTTCCTCAGTCAATGCACAGAGCAAGTTTTTGCTGTGACACTGGGCAGACTTTTAAAACATAGCAGGGTTTATTAGTCAACCGACACACAGCATTGGAAAGTCCTTAGATTAGCACAGAGAAGCAGAGAAGACGATATAGTCCATACTGGCCAATGCCCTTGAGCCAAGCTGCTGAAGAAAACGCTTTGGTTTCCTTTCACTGTGTCTGTCCATTTGTCTTCGCTCCGGTAGAGCTCCCTGCATCTGCGAGCCCAGTTCTTCCTGCTCCCCAAAACATAAGTCTATGTGTGCTTCACTCAGCCAAGCTGAGATACGCAGGTGACAATTATTCCCTTGTCTCTGTCGGGTATTCCATTGATGTAGGTTGGTCCCAGCCAGTCCTTAATGACCCATTCATATCACCCCGTGACAGCTGTGTAACAGAACACTTCATGTCTCCTGCTCGTTCTAATCATAGCAATACCAACCATAGAGGGAAACTGAGGTGTGTATTGGCATCATGCAAGTATCACCAAAATTCCCACCTCTATCACACACACACTGCTCACAGCCCCTGGAGAGAAAGCAAAGCACAGGAACTGGATGTTAGTCCAGTGAACAAAGTGGAGCACAAGCTGCAATCCTCAAACCCTGGTCAAAACGGAGAGGCTTCTGAGTCCTTATCCAAGTGTGTGCCCAGGATGGCAAGCCCCGGGGGCTGCCTTGGTGGTCCCTGTGAGGGCGGCAGTCAGGCAGCCTTCGGCGGCTTGTCTGCGGGAAGTCCGCCGGTCCCGTGGATTCGGTGGCAATTCGGCAACGGGTACATTATGTAGATTGAAATCATAGACAAGGATCAATTATAACTGTCTGTATTAAATCCAGTTTCTGTTGTTTCACCAAATTCCATCTTCTCAATTAACTTTGAGTAGCAATGTACTGTAGAACTGATAAATGAAATTGTTTTTAATTGTTCACTTTATTAATGTAACTTCTGTTCACCATTCACTACACTTGTCTACATCGTAACTTCTGTTCACTGTTTGTCATCCACTACACTTCCCTACACTAACTTCTGTTCACTGTTTGCCATATTGTAATTCAAACTCCATTTTAAAACACTCACTCCATTTTGTAAAAGCTTCCTCCAACCTTCATTTTTTGCAAATCCTGCTGTAATCTTATTAGTTTAGTTTAGATGTGTGACTGAGGCACGTATGGATGATGAAATCAGCCTTCAGCCCCAGCCTGTCCTGATGAGATAAAGTTCAAATACCAACAGCTGAAGACCTAGACAACAGCCCTAAACAAAGTAAGAAGCATCCACTCTAAAAACAAAAGGACAAAAGAACAACAGAAGGAAGATCAAAGTCAGGTTCAAGGCTGAAAATCACGCCTGCAATTGACTGATGTTCAATCCAAACCCAGAGGCAGCCTGACACAGCAAGACCTATAGACTTTGAATCCAAACTAAAAGCCTATAAAAAAGAAGGGTGAGATGAGAGACTTTGGTTAACATTCTGCTGCCAACATGGGAGAACATCGGTGCATGCCCAACAGAGACCCAGCTTGTCCTTGTGCCCGGCTTTCCTGGCCAGTTAGCCGCCACAAGCTACGAATCCCAGCTGCAAAATCAAGCCATGAACTTAAGCTATCTTCAGAACTGGTAACTATGCAGCAGCTGCACAACATCTGATGGGTGTGTGTGTAAGAAAGAGAGAGAGAAAAGACGGTTACTCACCTTTGTAACCGTTGTTCTTCGAGATGTGTTGCTCATATCCATTCCAGTTAGGTGTGCGCGCGCCGCGTGCACGCTCGTCGGAGACTTTTTACCCTAGCAACACTCGGTGGGCCAGCAGGTTGCCCCCTGGAATGGCGCCGGCATGGCACCTGATATATACCCCTGCTGGCCCGCCCGCTCCTCAGTTCCTTCTTTCCGGCTACTCCGACAGTGGGGAAGGAGGGCGGGTGTGGAATGGATATGAGCAACACATCTCGAAGAACAACAGTTACAAAGGTGAGTAACCGTCTTTTCTTCTTCGAGTGCTTGCTCATATCCATTCCACTTAGGTGATTCCCAAGCCTTACCTAGGGGGTGGGGTCGGAGTGAGACGTTGCGGACTGCAAAACCGCTGTGCCAAAAGTGGCATCGTCTCTAGCTTGCTGTACCAGCGCATAGTGTGATGCGAAGGTGTACACAGAAGACCATGTGGCCGCACGGCCTGTATGGGGACATGAGCCAAAAACACGGCTGAGGAAGCCTGAGCCCTGGTAGAATGGGTGGTCAGGGGTCCCGTTGGCACACTGGCCAAGTGGTAACATGTCCTGATGCAGGACGTGACCCAGGATGCGATACGCTGGGAGGAGATTGCCATGCCTCTCATGCGTTCTGCTACTGCCACAAACAATTGTGGTGAACGCTGGAAGGCCTTGTTCTCTCAATGTAGAACGCGAGAGCTCTTCGGACGTCCAAGGAGTGGAGCTGTTGCTCTCTTCGGGATGAATGCGGCTTTGGGTAAAAGACTGGCAGGAAGACGTCTTGGTTAATATGGAAGGCGGAAACGACCTTAGGGAGGAATGCCGGGTGCGGTCGCAGCTGTACCTTGTCCTTATGGAACACCGTGTATGGAGGGTCCATGGTCAGAGCCCGAAGCTCCGAGACTCGCCGGGCCGATGTAATAGCGACTAGGAAGGCCACCTTCCAGGATAGGTACAGCAGCGAGCATGTGGCTAAGGGCTCGAAGGGGGGCGCCATGAGCCTGGTTAGAACCAGGTTCAGGTCCCAAGTAGGGGTAGGCCGTTTGACCTGGGGGTAGAGCCGCTCCAGGCCCTTGATAAATCTTGACACCATTGGGTGAGAAAAGACGGACTTGCCAGCCTCGCCTGGGTGGAAGGTGGATATAGCCGCGAGGTGGACGCGTAGGGAGGAGATCGCCAAGCCGTGCTGCTTGAGAGACCACACGTAGTCCAAGATGGTGGGGACTAGTACAGCGAGTGGATCGTGGCTGTGCTGACTGCACCAGCAGCAGAAGCGTTTCCATTTCGCTAGGTAGGTTGAACGCGTGGAAGGCTTCCTACTGCCCAACAACACTTGTTGTACTGCATCGGAACAGCGCAACTCGGATTGGCTTAACCAGCCAGGAGCCATGCAGACAGATGGAGGGACTGTAGATCCGGATGGCGCATCCTGCCGAAGTCCTGCGTGATCAGGTCCGGCCAAAGAGGTAGGGCAATCGGATTCGCCAGGGACAGATCGAGCAGCCTGGTGTACCAAGGCTGCCGCGGCCATGCCAGAACGATCAGGATGAGGTGGGCCTTGTCTCTCCGGACCTTGATCAGGACTCGATGGACGAGAGGGAAGGGTGGGAAGGCGTAGCAAAGGCGACCCGTCCACGGTATGAGAAACGCGTCCGACAGGGAGGCCGGGGAGCGACTCTGCAGAGAGCAGAACACCTGGCATTTCCTGTTCGATCTGGAGGCGAACAGGTCTATCTGGGGAAACCCCCACCTCTGGAAAATGACATAGAGGACATCCGGACGGATGGACCATTCGTGGGACAGGAAGGATCTGCTCAGGTGATCCGCCAGGGTGTTCCGCACTCCCGGGAGAAAGGAGGCCACTAGATGAATAGAGTGGGCTATGCAAAAGTCCCACAGACATATTGCTTCCTGACACAGCGGGGAGGACCGGGTCCTGCCCTGCTTGTTGATGTAATACATGGCCGTTGTGTTGTCCGTGAATACCGCAACACAACGACCGTGCAAATGGCGTTGAAATGTCTGGCATGCTAGGCGAACGGCCCGTAGCTCCTGCACATTGATGTGAAGAGTCAACTCTCTCTGTGATCACAGGCCCTGTGTACGCAGGGTCCCCAGGTGCGCCCCCCAGCCCAGCGATGATGCGTCCGTTGTCAGGGACGCTGATGGCTGTGGGGCGTGAAACGGTAGGCCCGCACACACTTGGGAGGGCATTGTCCACCAGCCTAGGGAGCCTAGAACATTCGGTGGAATCGTTACGATTGTGTCTATGGCATCCCTGCGTGGTCGATAGACTGACGCGAGCCAGGTCTGCAACGGGCGCATGCGGAGTCTTGCGTGTCTGGTGACGAAGGTGCATGCGGCCATGTGCCCCAGGAGAGCGAGGCACGTTCGAGCAGATGTGGTCGGGAAGGCCCGCAGGCTTGTGACCATGGACACTATGGCTTGGAATCGGTGCCGGGGGAGGCTGGCCGTTGCGAGGTTGGAGTCCAGCACTGCCCCTATGAATTCTATGCTCCGCGTAGGCACCAGAGTGGACTTGTCTGGACTGATGGTCAGGGCTAGGCTTGCAAACAGCTTCGTGATGATGGCGATGTGTCTGGTCACCTGCTCTTCCGACGTGCCTCGGATGAGCCAGTCGTCGAGGTAAGGGAAGACATGGATATGACGACGTCGCAGGGCAGCAGCGACGACCGCCATACATTTGGTGAATACCCGGGGGGCCGAGGAGAGCCCAAAGGGGAGGACCATGAACTGGTAGTGGTCCTGATTCACCAGAAAGCGGAGATACCGTCTGTGCAGGGGGAAGATCGCAATGTGGAAGTACGCATCCTTCATGTCGAGAGCGGCGTACCAATCTCCGGAATCCAGGGAAAGAATGATGGTTCCTAATGTTACCATGCGGAACTTGAAATTTTTGATGAATTTGTTCAGGCCTCACAGGTCCAGGATGGGTCGTAGGCCCCCTTTTGACTTGGGGATTAAGAAGTACCGGGAATAAAACCCCTTGCCCCTTAGCTCCCTTGGCACCTCCTCTATAGCCCCAATGGACAGGAGCTTGTGAACCTCCTGGACGATAAGTTGCTCGTGAGAGGGGTCCCTGAAGAGGGACGAGGAGGGAGGATGGGAGGGGGGTGGAGAAACAAACTGAAGATGGTAACCAAACTGCACTGTGCTCAGGACCCAACGATCCGAAGTCAGCTGGGACCATGACGGTAGGAAGTGGCGGAGGCGGTTGAGGAAATGGAGTGGATCCAGAGAGGGGATTGGTACGCTGCTCTCGGGTGCACCTTCAAAAGTTCGCCTTGGGTCCCTGCGGTGACTTTTTGGACCCGGAAGTGTTACCCCTTTGAGGACCTGACTGTCGTCTGCGATTTGGCCAGCCTCGCCTCCGGTTGAAGTCTTGTCTGGAGCGAGGCGGGGGGTAAGTGCGCTGATGGTAGGGGCGGAATGGCCTTCTCTGAGTCTGGGGCGTGTGCATTCCCAGAGAACGCATGATGACCCGGTTATCCTTTAGGCTCTGTAGCCTGGGATCCGTCTTTTCAGAGAAGAGGCCCTGCTGGTCGAATGGCAGGTCCTGGATCGTGTATTGCAGCTCCGGCGGTAGTCCGGAAGACTGCAGCCACGATATACAGCACATGGCTACGCCCGACACCAGAGTCCTCGCTGCTGAATCTGCGGCATCTAAGGACGCCTGTAGCGAGGTTCTGGCGACCCTCCTGCCCTCTTCCAGGAGAGATGAAAATTCCTGTCCTGAGTCCTGAGGGAGCAGCTCTGCAAATTTGCCGACAGCCTCCCAGGTGTTGTGGCTGTAACAGCTCAGGAGGGCCTGCTGGTTCGCCACACGGAACTGAAGGCCTCCAGCAGAATAAATTTTACGTCCCAGCAAGTCCATGCGCCTGGCTTCCCTGGATTTTGGAGCAGGAGCCTGTTGGCCGTGGCGTTCCCGGTCATTGACTGACTGTACCACCAAAGAGCAGGGAGCGGGGTGTACGTAGAGGTACTCATACCCCTTGGATGGTACCATATACTTCCTTTCCACGCCGTGGGCAGTGGGTGGAATGGAGGCCGGAGACTGCCAGATGGTGTCCGCCTTTGCCTGGATCGACTTAATGAAGGGGAGGGCTACCCTGGTTGGTGCCTCCGCTGAGAGGATGCTTACTACCGGGTCCTCTACTTCCGGGACTTCCTCTACAGGAAGGTTTATGTTTTGGGCCACTCGCCTCAACAGGTCCTGATGTGCCCAGAGATCGATCGGCGGGGGCCCTGATGAAGACGTGCCCGCTACCGCCTCATCCGGGGACGAGGACGAAGACACCCCAGGGAGAAGCGGTTCTTGCACTGAAGCCTCGTCCAGAGGGGCCTCCGTTTCCCGGGAATCCTGCTGCCCCATGGTATCCGTGGGGTCTTCCTCCGTACCTGAGGGGGGGGGCCGACTGATTGTGGCCTCTGGTGCACGACGCTCCGATGGGTTGGAGTGAGCTTGTCCCGAAGGTTCGCCCTGGGCTTGGTGGTATGCCCAGGGCGTCCAAAAGGACCATTGAGGTGGACCCTGTTCCGTGCGGGCGTGCACATCTGAACCCCCGTAAGAGGCGCTGTCCATATGGGACGAAGCGGACGAGTGCCTCGAAGGCCAGGGAGGAGCCGCCGATGACTGTGGCAGGCCTCTGCGCATCCCGACATCGCTGCGCGATGCCGGTGAACAGTACCAGGAGTCATGGCGGTACCGTGATCTAGACCGGGACCTGCTACCGGCTCGGTGCCGGGAGGTCGACCGGTGCCGTCCACTGCCGTGCCGGGATCGGCTGCGGTATGAACATCGGTGCCACGATCTAGACCGGTGCCGAGAGTAGTACGACGGCGACCAGGATCTCGAACGGTGCCGCGAATAGGACCGGTGTCGCAGGTAGCGGTCCCGGGACTGCGAGCGGCGTCTAGATCTCGAGCGGCGATGCTGTGAGTGGTCCCTCGATTTAGATCGGGACCGTTGCTCGGTAGTGCCTGGCGAATGCGGCCGTACCATGGTGGGCTTGCCCAGCGATTGTATAACCCGCACCGGCGGTGCCGGGGGTTGGGGCAGCTCGGGCTCTATCAATGCGATGATGTCGAGTGCCGCTGAGAAGGTCTCCGGCATGGAGGGCGTGACAAGCTCGACCCCTGTCCTCACCGGGGAGCTGAATGGCACCGGACTCAACGGTCTCTGAGGGGCCGGAGTCGACGGTGCAGCGATGCTCGGTGCCGCGGCAGATGACGGTGCCGGGCGGTCAGATTTCGAGGCACGCTCTGACTGTGGTGCAGTTGCAGGCACCGCAGGAGCCCTGTGCTTTTGGCTCCTCAGGGAGAGGGAGCGGTGCCGGCTAGGGTGCCGGGCCGGTGCCAAGCGGGAAGTTGGAGCCCTCGCCGGCGCCGGGCGGTCCGAAGCGGAGGCGACACTTGGTCCCGGTGCCGGAGTCGGTGCCGATGGTGGGGGAGTCAGCGCTGCCTCCATCAGGATCTGCTTCAGGCGACTGTCCCGCTGCTTCTTAGTTCGGGGCTTGAACGCCTTGCAGATCCGACACTTGTCCACAAGGTGGGACTCGCCTAGGCACCTCAGACAGGAGTCGTGCGGGTCTCCTGTTGGCATCGGCCGATGACAGGCCGCACAAGGCTTAAAGCCGGGTGAACCGGGCATGGGCCCCGGCACCGCGGGGAGGAAAAAGGGGCAAACCCCCAATCCTCAGTATAACTATTTACAACTATACTTACTTAACTTTATAACTACAACTAACACTATAATAACTGAACTATATACACTAGACTACAGAAGAGTGAAATGCTAGGGAGGTGGAGAACGGCTAGGCATGCTCCACAGTTCCAACGACCGACAAGGGCGGTAAGAAGGAACTGAGGAGCGGGCGGGCCAGCAGGGGTATATATCAGGTGCCATGCCAGCGCCACTCCAGGGGGCGACCTGCTGGCCCACCAAGTGTTGCTAGGGTAAAAAGTCTCCGACGAATGTGCACGCGGCGCGCGCACACCTAACTGGAATGGATATGAGCAAGCACTCGAAGAAGAATAGGTATTAGGTATAATGTATGTGTATAAAAATTAAGATACTAGTTATTAGTCATAAATCAAATTGTTATCATAATAAATGTAGCATCTTTGTCTTGTACCCTGAAAAGATCCTGTGTAGTTCTATCTGTACAACAGTACAAGGGCAAGTTGTACCCCAATATGTAATCTTATAGGTGTAAAATTTGCACAGGCTACACCACCACCCTGTGACATCATCAACAATGTGCCCATTTGTGCCTGGGTAGTGGCCCTGCTGTGGGAGGGAGGATGCAGCAAGGACTCAGGATCGGTGGCCGGGGTCGCTGTGCATAGAGATAGGGAGGTTATACGGGGAGGGCGTAATGAGTGGGAGAGGGAGGTCAAGAGTTACAATAATAATATTTGGGGAAAACGTATATAAGTGAAACTGAACAGAAAGAAAACTGGAGTGTAGGCTCTAAAACAACAAGGTTTGGGTAGGGATTGGGGGTTAAAGGTCTGGGATCTCCCACAGCTCTAGATCCCCAAACCTCTCCTCCCTCCCACTGACCCACCCAGCCCACTTCCTGGGCGCCCTTCCTCCACACTTCCCTCCCCTTCTTCCCACTACTCTCAGCTGTCACCACCTCCTGGCGCCTTGAGAGCATCTTCTGTTCCCTCCTCTTCTCTCACAACCTCATCCCTCCTTGCTCCATCTTACCTCTAATCCTGCACACACCCTCCCCATGTCCAGGCACCCCAGAATTATCTATTCCACCCAACCCTTCTCCTCGTCTCACATGGCTCAGTTTTCCTTTCACCTTTGGGCTCCTGAATGACAACATTATCCTCTCTTCTATCAAAAGAGGAGCTCATTTGAATGTCACACAAGCCATGCGTCAGTCACACACCTATTTACTCCATTTAGAATTCTACAGGTGGCATATTTTCCTCTTAAAATGAGAAAACAGCATGAAAGCTACAGTTATTAATGTAGGATACATAAGGATACATTAAATGCAATTTCAAAACGACTGATGACAAATGTCTAAAAATGATTCTACTGGGTGGGAGATAAGGCAAAAAAGGGGGGCAAGGAAACTTGGATGATGAATAAAGGTATAAAGTTATTACTGCTCAGGTTCTTCAGAGACCCCATAGCTTCTAATAACCCAGAGGACAGGAATCCTTACCCAGCGAGGTCACCGTCTCATAGTTCTCCTGCATGACATCCCTGTAGAGGGCCCTCTGAGCGGTGTTCAGCAGATCCCCCTCTTCCCTGGTGAAATACACAGCCACCTCCTGAAAGAGGAAGAGTCCAACACTCAATACCTGCTGCCCCACTCACAGCCCCACCACTCATGGGGGAGAGGAGCCAATCAAATGGAAGCTCTGGGTGGCTCACAGTCAGAGTCCCACCCCACCCCACTCAGAGCAGCCAGGAAACACCAGGGTGAGGGGACAAAGTGAGAGCCCCTTGTCTCTCCCGGCAGATCCATCACCCCCCTACTAGCCACAGACCGACACAGGAGATGGAGGCCCTAGCAGGGTGCAGGGAGAGCTCGCTGGCAGGGAGCCCAATGCTGTTCTCATTGTGAAGAGCTGGACAGGACCAGACTTAGTGGGGGGCAGACTACATGACAGTCCAGGGGGGCCTTGCTGAGGGGGTTTCTCCAGCAGGGGTGTCCTGTCTCTCCTCCTCCCACTTCTTTTCAGCTGTCTGTCCCTGCAACTGTTCCTGCAGCCCTGCCCCCTCCCACCACTTGGAGCTGCCCCTGGCCAAGTTGCTCCCAGGGGCCTCCTGTGTGCTGTGCAGGGGAGGTTGCTGATGTTGAGGTGGCCCCACCCTCCTGCCTCTGTGCCCAGTCTCTGCTGAGCTGAGCTGGGGGGACAAGATTCTGTGCTGCTGCCTCTGGGTCAGAAGTAGGAGCTGCTGGCTGCTGCTGCTGTGTGAACGAGCTTTCGGACTAGTGAGTGCCGCTGTGCTTGAAATTACAGTGGGCTGTATCTCACACTCCCCCAACACCCTCTCCACAACAGACACTTCAATTACTGTTGCTACTTCTTTTTACTTCCTGTCAAAATGTGCAAAGTACGTATAGTCTCTGTAATTTTATTCTTTCCCATTCGGTCAGGATGACAGTGCTGTTATTTTAGCTTTTTAACTGGTCTGTGCATTTCATCATTTTATTTCTGTCCTGTGCTTAAATTCAGTTCTTTGAGTAACAAGTTCTAAAATGCCTCACCTCTCCTGGCTGGCGTAATTATCATTATTACTGTTATTACTGTATTGTGCTTTGTCATTCATTATTTACAATGGTACAATCAAATAACAGACTCTAAAATTTGCTTGTACTTACCTTAGCAGGGCTTGTTTAAAAAAAGATTAGCTAAACTCAAAACTTTAGACACTGTGCAGATGAAGATCATTTATCTTCAAACTGTATTTTTAAATCTGTCTGTAAAGTAACTTAAAATTTCTATGAAAATAAATGCAGTTCAAAGTATCATACTAACAGCAATGATGGAGTCAAATCTTAGTGAGTCATATACATGATTGTGATATGCAGAGAACTAGGCATATGCAGGGCCGTGGAGTTTTTATAGCACGTGCGGGGCCTTAGAAGGAAAAAGGTTAAGAACCCTTCCCTAAGCCTCACTGGTGGGTGCCCCCTCACATCTCACAGCAGCCACTGGTTAATCAGGTCAGGCTCCAGCACTGGGATTCTGGCTCATTTTCCTAACCCCACCTAGAAGGGTTGTTGCCTGTCCCACAAATTAGAGCATTTCCACCCTCTAACCTCATGGGTCTGTTCCTAGAATGGAAGCCGCATATTAAACAAGTCCCAAGAGGTTTGCTACACCCTGGCCTCCTCCCATTCTCCACCCTGGGAATTTTTTGGCTTATTCCAACCTCCAATCCAGACTGCCCAAACCTCCCACCTCTGGTGTATTTGGTGTCCAACTCCCTCCAGCAGGAATCCACCAGAACCCTCCCACCCCTCTCAATAATCCCTACCTGAACTGGCTCCTCAGCAGCCATTTCCCTTCCCTGTCCCCTGGGAGGATGGGATGAGCTGGAGCGAACATTGACGACATCCTGCAGCCTGGCAGGGCGAGAAGGGCAGTTGTGGAGGTTTCAGAACAGGTTTTAGTTCATGTCACATCACAATTCCCCCAGGATCTTTCCCAGCACAGACAGAGCCTAGATTCTGCCATGCTGGGAACATGCTCCATCTCTTTATTCCAGAGGAGACCTGGCCCCTCCTGCCAGGCTAAGCCCAAAGGGAGATTTTTCAGCCTCCTCCGTAATAAAATCTCTGAACAAAATGCTAGAAAGGAGCAGAACCAAAGGGGCTGGGCAGGCTCCATAGGGACACTGGCTCCTCCCTTCCCCTCCTGTTCGGCCATGTCCTGTTTCTGGCAGAGAACAGCCACCCCATCTCCCCCCCAGAGGGAGCCATGTCTGTGGGCTCCCCCAACTAGCACCTACTAACCACCACCCACGTTGGGGGAGTGACATAAGACAGCAAATTCCCACCTTCCCAAGGACAAATTGCTGCAGATAAAACGGGCTGGGTTCACATCCCAAAGCTGAGGAGAATTCAAGAATTATGGAGAAAATAAGAGACTAGAGTCAATAATTGTAGGGAAAATGAGGGAATCTCCTTGGATTTTCTAGCCACATGTGGGGAGGGGAGAGAGAAGGGGAAGAACTAGAGAGAATTGTTATCAGGTTTTGAGACGGAAAGAAATGGCACAAACAGGAAAAGGATGCAAGTAGCTCATCCCCGTGACCACAGGCGTGCGCAGTACATTTCATTAGGGTGTGCAACCAGGGAGCCCCACCCCATCCACTGCCTCCCACTTCCTGCCCCCTGGCTGCCCCCCTCGGAACTGCCCCTGCTCCTTGTCCCCTGACTGCCCCCTCCTGGGACCCTGCCCCTAATTGCCTTCCAGGACTCATCCCCCTATCTAAGCCTCCCGGCTCCTTGTCCTCTGACTTCACCCTCCTGAGACCCCCCCACTGTAACTGCCTCCCTAGGACCCTACCCCCTACCTGTACCCCTGGCCCTTATCCACACCCCTGCCCCCAGACAGACCCCCGGGACTCCCACACCCCATCCAACCACTCCCTGCCCCCTGACAGGACCCCCAGAACTCCCGACCCATCCAACTCCCTCTGCTCCCTGCCTGCCCTGACCCAGCACCAACCCCCGACAGGCATCTCCCAAACCCTCAACCCATGCAACCCCCCTGCTTCTTGTCCCCTGACCGCCCCCTCCAGAGATCCCCCCACCCACTAATCACCTCCTCAACTATCCAACCCCCCCACCTCCTGGCAGCTCTGTCTCATGGCTGCTCCCACCCACACACTCAAAGTGGCAGAGGAGGTTCCCTCTCCTTCGGTGGGAAGGTTACCTAGTGGTTAAGGCACAGGACTCAGGCTCAGGTGTTCTGGGTTTGAGTCTCTGCTCTGCCACAGACTCCCTGCTTAGCCTTGGAAAAGTCACTTCACCTCTCTGTGCCCTAGATCCCACCTGCCAAATGGGGCCAATGCTGACCTTGCCTCCTGGGCTAAACAGAGGAGTAGCGAGCCCCCTCCAACCGGAGGGGGCCCTGCAAGGAAGGAGGCCCCTAAAAGTGGCAAAAAAAATGTAAGGTATAACTAGGTAAGTGACATTTATTGACGCTATTGCACAATCTGTGTCGGTTTTACTGACAAAACCATGAAGTCATTATGATACATCATAATGCTATTGGCTACATCAGTTGTCTGTCGGTCAGTTTCGAATTTTAGTTGGACCCATTCAAAGAATGTGTGTTTGCGTTCATAATGGCGGTCGGCGGATAAATGTTATTAATTTAGTTGTTTAGCTTTTTATCGTTTCTACATTGTAAGGGGCCCCAGACATATGTTCGGAGGGGGCCAAGTTCTTTGTTGCTACGGCCCTGGACGAACTGATCACTGGGCACAGCGCACAGAGAACCCTGACCTACACCCCACAAGAGGTGCGCCTCAAGAGAAGGCAGGGACCAATGGCGAGCCGTGGGAATTACTAGCAGGAGTGGGAGGGGCTTTTGACCAATCTGTGAAAGAGGATCGTCTGGGTGTCTCGTCCAATCCCGAGCAGGGAGCAGTAGAGGCTGGTCGCCTACAGCTAGAAAGTCAAAGCAACGCGGTGTATGCTGGGAAGGCAGTCATCCTTCGGTGGCGCCATCTTGTTTCTCTGAGCGGACACTGGGGCCAGCTGCGGGAGCGGCACGGAGAGGATGAAGGGGATCCCGACGATCGCTCGTTCCCTCTCGGTGAGTGTGGCAGGATGGGGGGCGGACTCTGTTTGGGGGGCAGAGCGAGGAGTCCCTGCACCCGGAGGGGGGCTGGGGCTGGGCCAGGCGGGGTTGACCCTGGCCTTGCTGTGGGTAAGGGGACTGAGGGCAGCCCCCTTCCCTGCTGAGGTGCGGAGCTGAGACCGAGGGAGGGGCTTCCCATCATCCCCAGCCCTCTGGCTAGAAATCTGAGGTAGCCAGAAGGATCCCATGTACAATATGGGGAGTGGGTTAACTTTTCATGTCCTTGCTTCCAAAGACTGTTGGTAGGCAAATTTTAACAACAATTTTCAATTAAAAGATTTGGTCAATGAAGTTTCTTTTAACTTACTTAAGGAAATGTATTAGACTTTAGTATATCACATTTTCCTGATTTATCCAAACACTTTGTATTCCAAAGTTGAATAAAACAAGTATCTGCATTTTAATTTAACCCTTCTGTTTGATTTTAAACTAGACTATCCTATGAAAATATTAAACACAACAATTCTGGCCACAAGACAAACACCGCAAGACAGGACATAGAACACAAAACATAATTCCTATTCTGCCAGTAAATGCATGATATGTTGAATGCTGTTTAGCTGGCATCAGTTTTTTCTGATTATCTGAAAGACAAAAAAAACAGAGATCTACCCCTTCTGGGCAGTCAATTATCACTTAAAATATACAAATACCCTTGTTGATTTCAGGCAAAACAGAGGAATTACCCCATATTTTCTTGTATTTGTTTCATAGGCAGCCCAGGTTTCAGTGGCTTCTACCTTATCAGTTAGATAATTTGCATTAATACAAATGCTTTCTGGCTTGCTTCTGGATCCAAAGCTATTCACAGCTTAAAGAATCTCCAGCAACTCTGCATCTCAGGAGCGGAGGCTTTGCCCCGGGGTAAGAATTTGTACCCCAAAAGTGTTAGGCTGCGATTCTGCTCTCACTGGCCCTGATGAAAGTCAGATGTCACTCCGTTGAAATCAGTGGAATAGCGGTGCCAGGAGTGTGATTGGAATCCGGCCCAGAGGGCAGGATGGGTCCTTGCTCCAAAGTGAAGAGCCGAAACCTGCAAGGGAAGCACTCAGCAGGGCCAGACCCTAAAGGATCAGCACCCGAGGTAAGCAGCAGCGGAGCAAAGTGCAGCAGAAGGAACTGTAACCATGGGGCTGGGAAAACTGACCAGACTCCTAGTGCTGGAGCCCGACCTGACTAACCAGCGGCTGCTGTGAGATATGAAGGGGGAACCCACCAGTGAGGCTTAGGGGAGATTCCCCTCCCTTCACATCCAGCTCTTCAGAATGGGGAGGTTGTTGGGCTTCCTACAAGGGAGCTGTCCCTGGACCCTGCTAGGGGCTCCATCTCCTGAATCAGTCTGTGGCTAGTAGGTGTGTGATGGCTCTGCTGGGAGAGAGGAGGGGCTCTCTCTTCGTCCCCTCCCCCTGGTGTTTCCTGGATGCTCTGAGCAGGGTGGGGGTGGGACTCTGACTCCAATCCACCCAGAGTTTCTGTTTGGCTCCTGTCCCCCATGTACAGGGGGGCTGTGAGTGGGGCAGCAGGTACTGAGTGTTGGACTCTTGCTCTTTCAGGGGCCGGTGACCTTCGAGGAAGTGGCTGTGCATTTCACCAGGGAAGAGGGGGCTCTGCTAGACCCTACTCAGAGAGCCCTCTACAGGGATGTCATGCAGGAGAACTATGAGAATGTGACCTCACTGGGTAAGGGTTACCTGTCCCGTCTGTTCTTGGAAGAGGAAAAGAAGAGAGATGATTAATGCCAGCCCCCAATGCCACCTCTACTCTGCCCTGTTTCAGCATCACTCCAATATGCCAGTGACACACACACTGCCAGAGACCCTCCCCTGCTGCAGAATACTTTGGGAACAGAGCACAGGAGCCGTATCGCACAGTTTCAAATATCTCCTGTTGCTCAAGTAAAACTGAGGGTTAGGTGCAGCATAACCAGCAGACGCTTCCTACCCCTGACCTCTCAAACCCTGAGCCTTCTCCACCCAGACCTGAATGTGCTTGGGGTATAACAAGCAGGCTGCTGGAGTCAGAGCTGGTGGTCCAGGGTTACTTATGTCATAAACAGATAGCTAAGGGTTAACGTCTCTTTCACCTGGAAAGAAGTAATCTGAACCACCTGACCAGAGGACCAATCAGGAAACAGGATTTTTTTCAACTCTGGGTGGAGGGAATTGTGTGTCTGAGTTCTTTGTCTGTCTGTCTGTATGCTCTCTCAGATGAGGAGTGATTTCTATTTCCTGCTTTCTAATCTTCTGTTTCCCAGTTGTAAGTACAAAAAGATCAGATAGGATTTATATGTTTTTTTTGTATTTACATGAATATAGTTGCTGGAGGGCTTTAAATTGTATTCTGTTTAAATAAGGCTGTTTATTCAATATTCTTTTAAGCAATTGACCCTGTATTTGTCACCTTAATACAGAAAGACCATTTTTATGTATTTTTCTTTCGTTTTATATAAAGCTTTCTTTTTAAGACCTGTTGGAGTTTTTCTTTAGTGGGAAATTCCAGGGAATTGAGTCTGTACTCACCAGGGAATTGGTGGGAGGAAGAAGTCAGAGGGAACTCTGTGTGTGTTAGATTTACTAGCTTGATTTTGCATTCCCTCTGGGTGAAGAGGGAGGTAATTCTGTTCTCCAGGACTGGGAACGGGGAGGGTGGAGTCCCTCTACTTAGATTCACGGAGGTTGCTTCTGTTTATCTCTCCAGGAGCACCTGGAGGGGGGAAGGGAAAAGATTTCTTTCCCTTTGTTGTGAGACTCAAGGGTTTGGGTCTTGAGGTCCCCAGGGAAGGTTTTTGGGGGGACCAGAGTGCCCCAAAACACTCTAATTTTTTGGGTGGTGGCAGCAGTACCAGGTCCAAGCTGGTAACTAAGCTTGGAGGTTTTCATGCTAACCCCCATATTTTGGATGCTAAGGTCCAAATCTGGGACTAGGTTGTGACAACTTATCACACAGACAGTCTGTGAGTCCTTGAATGCTGGCTGGGGGTATCCAGAGAAGGAAGCTCAGTGGTGGATTTAGCGTTAGTGGGGCCCTGTGCTCAGCTTCATTTTTGGGGTCCCTCCTTGGGACCCAGGAAAGAAAAAGAACATTCTCTTATCTTCCCCAACCCCCATTTTTCATTCATTTTTTCTTCATCCTCCTCCTATAAGTAATAGTAAGTAAATGAAAATAAAATGAGGTACCTTGATTGTTTTTGTAGTCTAACTGATTTTTCCACAGACCACTTGAAAATCGCTGAGAGTCTTGGTGCACCACTTAATGATCTTTCCAAATATTGTTTGTACTGTTCGCTAATTATTGTAAAGTGCTTTTTAATTTATTATTTAAAAAAAATTAAAAACATTGGAGTGCAGGGTCTGTCCAGGAGTTAGGGTGTGGGAGGGGGCTCAGGGCTGGGGCAGGTGGTTGGGGTGTGGAGCTCTTACCTGGAGCAGCTCTTGTTTCATGCAAGCAATGCAGGTGGGGATGGAGGGGGCAGGAGTCAGGGCTGGTGGTGTGTGAGGGCAGGGGGCTGGGGTGGGGGAGGGAAGGCGGTATGGGTAGTTGCAGGAATCAGGGAGGGTAGGGAACTGGGATGTGTTTGTGAGGGGTGAAGGAGTAAGGGCTGGGGGTGTGAGGAGGGTGCAGGAGTCAGTGAGGGCAGGGTGTTCAGAGTGCAGGAGTCAGGGCAGGGGGTGCAGGGTCTGGGAGGGAGTTAGGGTGCAGGAGCAGGCTGGAGATTGGGCTGCAGGGTCTGGCCAGGTTTTAGGATGCAGGAGGGGGCTCAGGTTTGGGGCAGGACATTTGGGTGTGGAGTGCTTACCTGGGGCAGCTCCCATTTGGTGTGAGGGATTCAAATGGCAATGTGGGTGTGTCTGTGCAGGAGCTCCCATATTTGGTGCTCAGGGTGAGGGTGAGGATGTGTGAGGGGGTGCAGGAGTCAGAGCATGGAGTGTAAAGAATGTATACAATGCTATGTAATTGAAACCCTATTAGGCTCTAAGGGGCACTATAAGAAGTGCTTTTCTTTCAGTGTTTGAAAGCAGGAGTTAGTAGTAAAAAGCCATCAAAATTCTGGTAAAGTTAATTACGTCCCCCACCCCCTTCAGATCTGGTGATGCCCAAGTCCCGCTGGCCTTGTCTGTGGACAGAGCTTGCTGGAAAATGCCAGACTTGTCCCACAGACTTTTTTACAGACATACACAAAAAAAAAACCCTTACTTTTTTACTAAAATTCATGGAAAATTCATTTTTAAGTACTTTTTTCTTCCTATGGTGGAAATCCAAATACTGAAAAACTTTGATTTGGAAATTCTGCCCTGGCATCTGATGGGAGTTGAAGTTTGGATGCCTCATGCCCTCTTCCCTAGTAGAGACTTTTCTCCCCACCCAGACTTCATCTCCCATGCTGCACCACCACCGGACCCCATGATGCACTGGCTGCCCTCTCCAAGAGGGGAGACTGTCGCACATGAAATTCTAATGGTCCAACCAGGGAGCCTTCCCTAGACCAGTGACTAGTACCATGAGGTATCTCTCCCCCATGACGCACTGCAGTCTCCCCTCTTGGAAAGTGGAGGCAATGCATCATGGGAATCCCTGGCAGGGGTGCATCCTGGGAGGTGTAGTTCAGTTGAGGAGCTCAGCCCAGAGAGGAGAATGGGGACACGTGCTAACTGAACTCAGCTCCTTTGAGGTACCATGGCAGCAATTTTGAATCACAATATTTCTTCTTTCCAGTGTTTGGTTTTTCTCTGAAAGAGGCAAAAAATGGCTGTGGAAACCGACCCATTTTTGTGAAATTTAGTAGAATCAAAACCTCAATTTTGTGGCCCAGAATCTCAATGGGAAATTCCTGAGCAGCCCTGCCCCCATGAGGAATCATTCCTGGCCCGGAGAGCCCAGCCCGCATGACCCCACTTGCAGCTGTCCTGACACACCCGGGACCGCCCCACACTCACGTTTCATGAGGGCCAGGACGAGGAACACGCACATGAGAAAGCCAACCCCCAGCAGGATGTAGGTGATCAGCAGAGACCTTTCAGGGAAACCTCTCTGTGAGGCAGGTTTAGGGAGGGGAAGATGTATGGGGAATAGCAGCAGTTAGCTCTCTGCAGGGAGAAGGGATCAGGACAGTGGGGAAGCTAAGCAGGGAGGGCTGGGTAGGGCAGGATATAGCGAAGGACTCTCCCTCCAGTGGGTGACTCTGAAATGTCGGCAGGAGGTACCTGGTGGTACAGATGGGTTTATGAAAAGGAGGAGAGGTTTACGGGGCATCCCACCAGATAGCTGGGTAACTCCACAGAGAGCACCTCCATTTGGCGAGAGCAAGAAGCCAGACCCCCAGTTCCCTCTGCCCAGCTGTGTCCATGCAGGGATCGCTTCTCCCAGCACTTCAATGCAGCCACCTCTGGGGTGGAGTGCTGCGGCCATTGGAGAGTTGTGTAACATAGGGCCTGGCTGGAAGGAGAGTTCCCTGAGCAGTTGACAGGGCAGGGGGAATCCAGGGAGAGGGAATGGAATTCCCCTGCAATGGGCAGGACCAGGACCAGGACTAGGGGTTTGAGCGCCCTAGGTGCACGGCCATTTCACCACCCTGCGAGCTGGTCCCCCGGCTCCGCAGTCCTGCCTGCGGACAGTCGGCTGCTCCTGCGGCTCCGGTGGAGCTGCCGCAGTCGTGCCTGCGGGAGGTCCATCGCAGCCGCGCGAGCAGCCAACCGTCTGCAGGCAGGACTGCGGCAGCTCCACTGGAGCTGCGGACCACTGGACCCTCTGCAGGCACCACTGTGGCAGCTCCACCGGAGCCGCCTGCTGCCCCTTCCGGCAAAATGCTGCCCCCTAATAATGCTGGCACCCTAGGTGATTGCCTAAGCCGCCTAAATGCAAGCGCCGGCCCTGGGCAGGACACTGGGGTGAGCATCCCGACTCTACCTGTAACTGCCCCAGGAGCTTTGCTAATTGGCTGATTGTATGCCTTGCCTAAAAGAGAGCACAGTGCCCCCTATGGCACTGGAGCCAGCACTGATTGCGGGGAGAGAGCCCCCTAGAGCTGCACTGTGGTATTGGGGGTTAGTATTGACAGTGAGGGGAGAGCGCCCCCTACTGAGCCCCTGTCCCACTCCCTGCAGCATAGCGCCCCCTAGTGCTGCATTAGGGTCAGCTCTGACCAGGAGAGAAGAGAGCCCCTAACTGAACCCCTAATCCAGGACCAGCGTGAATTTTCCTTCACTCTCCCCTGCAAGTCCGCACCCGGCCTGGCTCTGTTCAGCTTCAGGCTCCTGTCACACGCACCCTGTGCCCCGAGCCAGGGGTGCATGAGGGCACCCCCCTGCCCTGGCAGACTCTACTTACCTCCTCCCGGGGACTGGAAGGCAGCTGCCACAGCTGCGGACGACAGGTCCAGCCCTGGGAGTGGAGGACAAAGAGCATTAAATCTGCCAGCTCTGCTGCAAAGGCCACAAAATCCTACTCTCCATGCTGGGCTGCAGAGGGCACACACAGCCCCGACCTTGCTGGGCTTCACCCTCCTCACCCACTCTGGCTGGCTGCTCTGAGCTAGTCTGTGCCCCTACTGGGGTGCTCCTTCTGGGACCCCCCATCTCCCCAGAGCTCAGCTACACCCACCACCCAGGAAGCAACGGGGCCCCAAGGGATTGACTAGCCGGGATTGATAGCCCCAGGAAACAGACTACAGGGACGGCTCCTGCCTGCCCCTGGGCCAGGGTGGGGGGAGCAGGGGGGCATTCGGCCGCAAGCCGAGCAGAGCTCCGAGACCTCACCGAGCTTGGCAGGCCTAAGGACCGGGTCCCCCGAGATCACTGAAATGGCCAGGTCTGAAAGGAAACAGGAGGAATTATACCGTGCAAGGTCCCAGCACAGGGATGGGGGGTTGTGTGGGGGAGGGGCAGCCCTGAACTCTGGGGCGGGGGATGTTCCTTCCAGTGCCGTAGTGAGAAACAGGGGGCCAGGAAGGTAAAGCTGGCGATGTCCTGGAAATGGGGGGGAGGGAGAGGCTGCACAGCTGGGACGTGTCAAAGCAGCTCAGGAATGTGGCGCTGCCCCCTGCAGGCCGGGACATGTCACAGCTGCGTTAGGCCAGCAGCGTGGGAACAGAAGGTCACGAGTTCTGTCCCCCAATGCTGCCCATACGTGGTGCACTCTCAGCTGCGTGGAACAGCAGCTGGACAGGGGCGCTACTCTGTACCCAGGCCTCACTTGCTCCCTAGCAAAAAGCTGGAATGTTTCTCACCTGTTTTGGGGGGTCTGCCTGGTGTCGCTGCCAGACCTGGAGAGAAGAGAGATGGGTGAGTCTGGCTGGTGGCGCCTAACAGAGGTGGGCACCTGAGTCTGTGCATCTGGGGCAGGGACCCGGGCAGTACCCAGGGGTCAGGAACTGAATCCACCTGCCCACAAGTGAGCCACAGGCCTGGCCTTCCCCTCTATGTAACCAGCCTGCTTGTTCTGTGCTACCACCACCCACTATGGACTTGCCCAGCCATTCCCAGCCAGGCCAGTTTGTGAGCAGCGGAGCCAGGCCCAGATTCACCAGCTCCCATGGACCCAAAGGTGGCTCGGGGCTGGATGCTAAATTCTGCGCTGATACTCCCTCCCCAGCCCCTGAGCAGTGGGGCAAGAGCAATCCGCGCAGAGCGGGGCAGCTGGGGCTCCCTGGTACCTGCTGCTCCTTTGTAGTTCCGGTTTGGCACGGCCACCTTCACCTTCTTCCCGCACAGCAGGGGCCGGGGCTTGGGAGAGTTCTCCAGGGACACATTCTCGTAGTCGTCCTCATTGTCGGACTCAGCAGCCATGCCTGGAGATTACAGAGCCATTCAGTCTCACTGGGACAGGCTGGACCAGCATGGGGGCAATGGGGATCTCCACAGGAGGGAGCTAGCCGTGGGAAGATGGCCGGCTGGTCAAAACCCTCCCTTGGGTGGGAAGGAAGAGGGAAGGTGGGGGCTCTTTTTGGGCAGCAGACGAGCTGGAGGAGGGGGCTGCTTCACCCAGGGTGGGAGTGTGCTCACACACACTGATACAGTCTCTTGACTCTCCATTTCATCCCAAGGCACTTCATGGGCTCTGGGTATATTTCTACTGATCTATCACCTCACTCATGCCTGTGATGCAGCCACTTCTGGGGTGGGACACAGGGCTGTTTATATAAGGCTCTCACACCCAGTGCTGAGACGATGCTGCCTCTGGGGTGTGGCACAGAGGCTGTTTATACAGGGATCCTGCAGCCACCTCTGGGGTGGGGTGTAGGGCTATTTACACACAGAGATCCTTCATCCAGCACTGAGGCCTAGTCTAAACTGGGGTGTGTGTGTAGGGGGGGGAATCGATCTAAGATACGCAACTTCAGCTACGAGAATAGCGTAGCTGAAGTCAATGTATCTTAGATCGAATTATAATTACTTACTTTGCGTCCTCGTGGTGCTGGATTGATGGCCGCGGCTCCCCCGTCGACTTTGCTTCCACCCCTCGCACTGCCGGAGTTCAGCAGTCGACGGGAGAGTGATCAGGGATTGCTTTATCGTGTCTACACTACACACGATAAATCGGTCCCCAGTAGATCAAGCAGGTAGTGTAGACGTACCCTGAGATGCAGCCACCTCTGGGGTGGGACCAGAGCTGTCTATACAAGGCTTTCTCACCCAGCACTGAGATGATACTGCCTCTAGGACGTGGCATAGAGGCTTTTTATACAGGGATCCTTCATCCATCACTGAGATGCAGCCACCTCTGGGGTGGGACTCAGGGGCTGTTTACACAGGGATTCTTCACCCAGCACTGAGATGCAGCCATCTCTGGGGTGGGGGCACTGGGGGCTATTTAACAGCTAGGCAGGGTGGGAAGGACAAATCCAGTGTTCAGCTGAACCACAATGGGGCTTTGGGGGGACATTGGGAATTGCCTAGGCTGGAATTTCACCAGGACACAACGGGTAACACCCTGACTCTTATGGAAGGGGCCAAGGGATCTTTAACAACCACATGTGATCAAGACTTTGGGTATACAACTTGTGGGAAAGGCAGCCCTGCACCCTCTAGCACCATGCTGGGGCATTGGGGCCAACCCTGACAAGGTGGGCGAGCACCCACCCTGCAACACAGCATTTCCTAGCACCATGCCGGGACATCAGAGTAGCACAGACTAGCAGGGGAGAGAGAGCTCCTACTTATTTCCCCACCATGATCCCGGCAACAGCCTGGGTTTTCCTCTGAGGCCTCCTATCCCATCCAAGTAGCTAGTACGTAAGAACTGCCAAACCAACAGCCCCCGAAAGGCCCAGTAGCCAGGCCTCCACTCAGATCACTGGCCATTTACCTCTGCGCTCTGCTGGCTTCTTGCTTCTTGACTGCAAATGACCCATCCAGTTCCCATAGTCGCTCAGGTGAGCCATGCTGATCCCCCGCGGATGGACTCGAAGGACATCTGTGGGGACCAGTGACAGCCTGGCTCTGTCAGGAGCTCTGTGATTTTCACATGCCTGTGACTTCCTTCCTCCCCCACCCCCGCCATGGGTCACTGCCCACGTTACCATATGTACCACGCCCGACTCCCAGCTATGGGCTCCGTTAGCAGAAGAGGAACCCAGCCCACAGCCTTGCCCTTTATGTACCAGAAAACAGAGTGACTGAAGGTGAGTCCTACTTTGTGAGCCTTGGGCTGCCGGGATTTCTTATATGGCAGCTGTTGTCTTCTTTTTCATCTTCTACCAAGCGGTCAAGGGCTCGTCTAAGAATACATTTCCTTGGCATCCATGCAATAGGCCCAAACCACGTCAGCCTTCTTTCTCAAATGATTGGCTTTATGGCTGTTGACCAGGCCTTTGTGACACAGCAATGTTTGTTATGATTTCCCACCTGTGGACCCCAACTATTCTCCGCAAGCATCTCTGATGGAATATGTTGTTTCCTACTGGGGGCAGCTCACCTCTCCCAAGTGCCATAGGCATATCCCACTGTGGATATCACAGCCGTATGGTACATCTTCATCTTGGGTCTTGGGTCAAGCTCCTTGTTTTCCCATATATTTGCCAGTCTCAGAACAGCTCCGCTGCCCTTTCTAGATGTTACTTCCACCTCCTTGGCCATCAACACGGGTTGTGCTTCCAAGATATACAAACTTGTTAGCCATGTCATATTCTTTGCTGTCACTCACAGATGCCCCATCATTGCTGGTTCCCCTTTCAACTCGCGCAACTTTTGTTTTCTTTTGGCTAATTCTTAATCCTGTTTTGGCAGCCTCATGTTTGACTTTAGGGAGGATCTATTCTATGGTGTCATCACCTGTGTGCCATGGAACAAAATCGAGATCTTGAAGTTTTCCTCTGCTTGACATAACTCGTGTATCTCCCTTTGATGCTGCATTTCGCTTTTGCATCGCATAATCTAGCATCATGCCGAAAAGAAGGGGTGAAGAGATGCAACTGTGCTGCGCTCCAGCAAAGATAATCAGCTCAATCGATCTCCCCACTTTCTGTCTTTACCTAGCATTTTACCCTTTATGCAGCATTGTAACTCGTGATATTATCTTTCTAGGAAGCCATATTGTTGCAAGATCTTCCATTGCAACTCTGTCTGAATGCAATCAAAAATGTTGATGCACTCTATGAAACACAAGACTAATTTTCTCTGCCAGGCAAGCCCTTTCTCGGTCGTCTCAGGGCAAATCTTTGGGCTCCACACACTATTTTTTCAGTCTAAAACCTGCACGCTCATTGTTTTTCATATATGACCAATTTCATTCCATCCAACAATAGACTATAAAACACTTTTCCAGGTACTGAAAATAATGTTATTTCTGGCCAGTTATCAACACCAAGTGGTTGCCTTTCTTTGGTAATTTACAGATCACACCTTTCTTCCAGTCCTCTGGGTAAAAGTATTTCCCCAAAACTATATTACAAAGTTTACAGGCTTCAGATATTACCACATTCTCACG